>NW_020954557.1:12101072-12106909 GCF_900497805.2 Vombatus ursinus
AAAGAAAGAAAGAAAGAAAGAAAGAAAGAAAGAAAGAAAGAAAGAAAAAGAAAAGAAAAGAAAATGTGCACGTCTTCCTGATAAGTTGCATCCCACATACAACTTACAGGAATCACAGTGCTTAACAGTAACTACATTAAGCACAAAAAGTTTAATATCCTTCAAAGTCACAACACAAAAAATATAAATAGAAGAAATGTCTTCTCTCCTTTTATCTCATCTACTCCATTTGAAGTCTTACTTGAAGCAGTTCTCTTGCATTTATTCTAAAACAAGGAAACTCCTTAAAAATGAAAGCCAAATGTTAGAATGTATTCCTATAATCGCTTAATATTCCCAAACCCTCAATTTCCTCATACCTAAAATCATGAGTTTGATGCAATGATGAAAAAAAGATAACTGGCACAGTTCCAATGAAAACCTCTAAGAATGGAGCAGTAAAAACAGAAAGAAAATGCTGGCTTAGCAGTTAAAGAAGGAGTAGATGAAGCGAGAATGCTGTCTGGAATAATAAAGAATTAACCACAAACCCCTTTTCTATTAAGCACAAAAACTGTATTAAAACAGCATGAACTCTTCACTATTCAAAATATTTCAATTATGTATTAGCCAAGTAACAGCCATATTGGTCAAGTAGAGCCTCATCTTTAAGAGTACATAACAACTCTTGTTTCTGATCTTATTCAAAATTCCAGAAAATCCCAAAACAGACTCAAGGCTATCTGTGAACTGGTTAAAAATATATATATATTTACTTAGTTACTTAAAGTATACAAGTGATTGCCTATTGGGTTTTTGTCAACTGTCAAATGTTAATCTTTTTCTTCTAAGTCATGATCTAAAAGTGGAATGATAATCTTAATTCTACATTTTTTCTTTCCCTTTGAAGAACATTGGGAATTTTCTACTTTGATCCTATGGATATTTTTTCTCTTATGAAAAAATTATACTAATATTACTATGGAAGAAATAACTGTTTTTTACAGTTCAATTCATTCCATTAACTATATAACCAATGATGCTTTTTAAAATTCTATAATTCCAATAGTTGATGAGATCAGGATTGTTTCAGGGACTTGAAAATAACTTTTATCATTTATCTCGTTTATCCTTGAATTTCAGATGCAATACTTGATTTAATGTATTGGTTTTGTATTCATGCTTCAATAGCATTGAAAATTTTTCTTTTTCTTTTACTTTTTCTTTCTTTTTTTGGCAATCTTAAACTAAAATGGAGTTATAATCCAGAAACTAACAACTCAAAGGCAGAAACTTATCCTTCACTTGAAATCGATTAACATTTTATAGAGGAACCATTAAAAATCCTTCCATTGCAATGTAATATCCACTACTTTGATTAGTAAAGAGTCAAATATTAATTAATGATTTCATACTGCTTGACTAAATTTAAGGGGCTCTTAGTGAATTTTGTGATGATACCAGGATACAGCTGAAAAACCATTATATTTTATTCTAGTACAGTATATTGTATCCCAGATCATCCAGTACAGCAGTCCATATATACTGCGTGACAGGCCCACCAAGGGAAAATTTTGTCCAGTTCTATAAACAAACAATATTCCAGTGACATGAATTTTTTAACATTATTTGTATGAACAACAGAGCCATATTAAACAGAAATATATATACATTATATATATATATATATCCAACATGAAAAATGCATAATAGAACATATGACTACTTTCTAAACCTAAATACAAATGCTTCCTTCATCCTTTATATATCTCCTTTTCCACCATTTCTAAAGTGACTCAACATTCAAGTGTAGGGGTGCATGCCAGTAATCCCAGGGGCAGCTGGTGTATCACTTGAGCTCACGAATTCTCACCTAACACAGGCTATGCTGACCCGCTGTCTGTACTAAGTTTAACATTAATATAGTGAATCCCTGGGAGGACAAAACCACTTGGTTGCCAGAGGAGCAACCAGGCCTGAGTTAGAAATGAAGCAGGAATGCTTCTCATACCATTCAAACTAGTATTAGATGAGTAGCCCCTGTACTTCAAGCCTGGGCACAATAGAGAGAATCAGTCTTAAACATCAAATAAACAAATAGACAAACCAGTTAACTAATCCAAAAGAAATTAAATGAAATGATTTGACAAACCTGGTCTAAAAAAGCACAAAAATGCCAACTCTTTTCAATAAAGTGAATGATCACAGCTCTTTAAAAAAAAAGTATTCTTTTCCTTGATCTTAAAATTTACATTTATTTATATTTATATTATATGTTTTTATTTATTAAAATATTTTTCATGTTCCAAATGTGGATATTGAAGTAAAGTTTGAAACAAGATTGACAACAGAACCATAATATGAAACAAAAATTATATTTTAAGAGTAGCAATGTATTTATGCTTAAATAATGCAGACTTGTGGGACCTAATCAGTGAACACATACATACTGACACAGCTAGAAAAATAATATTGAGTCTACAATACAGTCATAAAGTAAAAACTACCCTAGGGAATCTGAAATCTATTAAAGAATGTTAACATCATCTTCCTATCTAAATCAAATTAACCCCTGAAAGAGACTGGTTTATTGAACACTCATTAATTCTTTTTTCCCCTATTAATCCTACTCTTGTATAAGCTATTTACATTGGTTTTTCCTTCTTTTAACACTGCTTGAGAATGATCCTCTGTCAAATGGAAAGATTCAAATGATCACAGCTTTCTTCTTTTTCCATTGTATTTTATGATAGGCTGCTCCCAGAATATTTTCCAAAACTGCCTTTAAATTTAAAATCATATCATAAGGACATGAATGAAAATGTTCGTTCTTCTCTGTGGCTTTATGAAAACATTCACCTTCTACTTTAATCAATAAATCAGAAAAGTTGGACAAGTTCATATGGATTCAGTCTTTTAATAAGACAATGCAAATGAATATTAAGGATACAATACTGTCTCCCTACCTGCCACCATTAAATATTAACCATTCAACTGGAAATAGGATGAAAAAAATTTTCAGTTTACTAATAATTCTTACCACAATTAAAAGAGCACCTTCATACTGGAGCATCATTTGTCTGGGGGGAAAAAGTGGATTAAAGAGAGGTTTCTTTTTTTCCTTTGCAGCTTACATTTTGGAAATGAATATTGGACCAATTTTGCAAAAATAATGGAAGGTGTAAGGTCAGAGACCCATTTTACCTTGTCACCAAGACTTGCCAAAGAGAGGTTTAACTTTATGAACCCATTTTGCCTCATTACCAAGACAAACATGTTTCTTCCGTAAATGTAGAAATCAATGGATTTTTCTTTGTTTTTGTTTTTTCAAGAGTGGCAGCTAAGCTCAAATATTAGGCAGCTACAACATAGCCAATAATCCATCATCTTTGCCATATGAAATGAAGAAGCAAGTACCACCCAGATGAGCTACTTTGTATTTAAGGGTTAAGCAAAGTCGATTTTCTTTCAACGACTAAAAAACACACTTTTATGTTAGAAACCTTCTTAAGAAACTAGAAATGTGAGAGGTCAGGTGAACTTCAGAAAGTTTGGAAAAGATAAGTACATAGCAAAAAATGACTGAATTATTTCTTATCAGAATAATGATCTTTAATATTTGAACCACACAGATGAAAAAGTGATATTGATGACTGTGCACTTTCTTTAGTGACAACAGGAAATATTCCTAAGCTGGGTTGTGCTAACTCAATGGAAAGGGCAAAGGTTTCTTATATTTCCAAATAAAAATGTTAAGTATCTCATCTATTGCTACAGTGGTATCTGTCACTGACATAATAACAAGAGAAAAATATCAAGCAATTCAACAAGTGTTCTGTTGTCTGTTTTTTTAAGTACCTACTCTATATAAGGCACTGTACTAGGCATTTCCACAATGCCTAATACATATATATGTACATATACATATATAATATACATAATATATACATATACAAAAATAAGCCCTGCCCTTAAAGAAACTTATAAAGAGGGGAAGAAAATGTAATATGTACATATACATATACACATATATAATTTCATTGATATGGAAACTCCATCTGCCAATCCAAGTTCATAACTTATCTATAACTTATCTCAGAGAACACTGAGACATTAAATGAGTTGCCCAGGTGACACAGTCATTAAATGTCTGAGGTAGGATTTGAACCCAATTACAAAGATGGTTCTATGCATTATGCCACACTGCTTCTCACGTATACTAATAGAATATACCAGTAATACAAAGTAAGGTGTGATAGGGACAAAGAAAGATTGAGAAAAATGCTCTAGGAAAGTTTGAGGAAGGAGAGAAAAATTTCAGGTGGTGGGAGGCAAGCTAGGGAAAGATTAGGAAAGGCTTTGTAGAGGATACTGGCCCCTGAGCTAAGCCTTGAAGTATTACAAGGATTCTGAAAGCAATGCAGAGGATATGCATTCTGAGCATGGAATGCTCAGAATGCACATAGGTAGAAAATGGCATCACAATTTGAGAGAGAACATAATAGTCTAGTCTGCCTTGAAAATAGTGCTCATGAAGGAGAACGATGGGAAATAAGTGAAAAGAAGTCATTGTGTACAGATAGGGGAGCCTTAGGGCCACATTAAGGAGTTAGTATTTTGTCCCAGAGGTAATAAGAATCCCTTGAAGATGTTTGATCTGGGAAGTGATACAGTTAAACCTATACCTTGGGGAATTGTTTTGGCAGTTGTGTGAAGGAGGGAGTGGAGATGGAGAAAGTAAAGGTAGGAATTCCCCTTGAGATAGGGACATGCTCTGCTCATGCAGCCTCCCAACCCTACCTCAAACCTAGCTAAGGTCCCTAACTTGGTTCTTTAGAAATTTTGTCCTCTAACCTTGTAAGTAACTACAGATTTTTAATAGTCCAGGAAAGAGGTGATGAAAGCCTTAACCATGGTAGTAGTAGTATTAGTAGAGAAAAGGGGATGAAGATGCGATGTATTGCAGATATAAATTGACAGGAAGGGAATGAGGCAAAGGGATGAGTAAAATAAAATCTTACCTTCAGGGTACCATGAACAGGATTAGAGAAGTTGAGAGAAGAGATAAGTTTAAGGGAAAAGATGGTGGGTTCAAGTTCGGAGCATGTTGAGTTTGAGGTACTTGTGACACAACCAAAAAAAAATGACCAACAGCTAGTAAAGAATGTGGAACTGGACCCTAGCAGAGAAATAAAGGCAATGCAATGCTATGGCAGGAACTATAGAGACTATATATATGTATGTATATATATGCATATATGTATATATAATATATGTGTATATTATTGTATGTATATGTGTGTGTATATATAAATATTAGTGTTGAATATAACACAATGCACACAGCTGGTGCAGAATAATTATTTGTTTGATGAATATATACAGAAGCAAATGAATGAATCACTGCATGGAGACAGGAGGATTAATTTACATTCTTCCCTCACAGTAATCCTCTTCACAAAGTCTTATGTTACCAGAGTATTGAATTAGCTCCATTTCGTAATTATTCTAATCTACAAATAGCTACAACTCAGTGCAATGCTATTACAAAAATACCTTCTTCTTTAAAAAAATGATAATAGAAACGTGTGCAATCACTGCTCTGACAAAATGAAAACACAGCTACCTACATGGGTGTCTTAAAGTCAAATATTTTCCTGACACTAAAATTGAATTTTGGCTTTCTAGCTTTATTTAACCACAGAACACAAACATTTTTACAGGTCTTTAATAAGGACAACAGAAGAGTTAATGATAAATATCAAGGAAATATTGAATCAATGAATTAGGTTTCAATAGCATAAGATAGATATAGATAGATAGATAGATAGATAGATAGATAGATAGATAGATAGATA
>NW_020954557.1:12106919-12137768 GCF_900497805.2 Vombatus ursinus
ATAGATAGATAGATAGATAGATAGATAGATAGATAGATAGATAGATAGATAGATAGGCAGGCAAGCAGGGGCACAGTAGATAAAGTAGTAGACTTGGAGATAGGAAGACCTAAATTCAAATCCTGTTTTGGACATTTACTAGCTTTATGATCCTGAGAAATTTCGTTAACCTCTCTCAACCTCAGTTTTATGATCTATAAAATGGAAATTACAATAACATCTCATAGGGTTGCTGTGAGGATCAAATGAGATGATATGTGTAAAGTGCTTTGTCAACCTTAAAGTACAACTTATTATTATAAAATGCTATTTATTATTATAATGTGTGTATGTGTGTATATACATTTGAATATACACACATATATGTGTGTGTATGTATATATATGTGTGTATATATATATGTGTGTATATTTGTGTGTGCACGTATGTATGCATAAAGTACAGTTTCACCAGTGGCACAGCAAATAGAATACCAGGCCTAGAGACAAGAAGACCTGAGTTCAAATCCAGCCTCTGCCACTCACTTGCTGCGTGACCCCAGGCAATCACTTAAACTCTCTCTGCCTCAGTTTTCTTATCTGTAAAATGAGAATAATAATAGTACCTACCTCCCAGAGTTGTTGTGAGGATCAAATGAGATAATAATTGTAAAGTATTTAGCACAGTGCCTAGCACATAGTAAGTGCTATATAAATGGTAGCTATTATAATATTTAATTCTATAATAACATTTATACTGTTATCTTCTTTTACTTGTAAAAAATCTGAAGCATGGAGTATGTCTTGATCCACCCATCCCTTTTAGGTCTTCTCAAGAATTCTGCTTAGTGGATCTCTTCTTAAACAGGATTGGAACTAATACTATTTATAGGAAAATTGTTTATGATACCATTAAGGAAAAAATTATTATACTAGTTAAATCCAACCTTATATGATTAAAGGTTGTCCACACCCAGAATATCACCTGATCCCAGTAACCAAGTAACTTGTAGAGATAACTACAAGGTTTTTTGGATTCCCCCATATCTTGGATCCATCCAAATTATTCTTATTTTGGGTCCCCATACGCAGAGTCTCATTTGGGGTCTACCCAAGCTTGTATTTTGGGTTCCTTTGTGTTTTGGTCAAATTGCCCTCTTGGCAAATTCCTTAACTATGTACATGAGGTTCATGTGTGGATACCCTTGTCTAAATCCTATATAATGTAAACCTTCCAGAGCATGGATGGATTTTCTTTTCTGGCTTGCTCTCATCTACCAAATGACCTAATATATTTCTTTCTAAAATTATTTCAGATTTTTGGGATTTATTCTCACAAACAACATATCACAGGAGATAGGATCGGAGGTTCAGAAATGGGAAGTCATCAAAGTTAATTCCCTTCATTTTACAAATGAAAGAGGTTAAGTCATTCGCCCAGGGTCACAGGGCTAGAATTTAGACAAGGGGTAAGCTGAACACAGCCAACATTCTATGTCACACATACCACGTTTTATATGGAACACACACACACACACACACACACACACACACACAAAGTAGTTCCAGTGTCTTTTAAAAATTAAGTTCCATGAGAAACACCTTCTCCCTCCATTAGCCATAATCAGTCTTGCATGTGTTCTGATCTATGTAAAGACAAAATAAAGGAAGATACAGGAAAGATACCCTTCACTGGAGCACCAGAGATTTAACCTTAAAAAAAAACCTTTTTTTAACCTTAAAAAAAATCACTTTTCAAATGAAATTTTCATGGGTCTAAAAATCGATGTCAAGAGTAAAGTGGTGAGAAAGCAATCCATGCTTCCTCTTCAGAGACTTTTTTTTTGTAAATAGTGTTTGTTTTTTCCAATTGCATGTAAAGATAGTTTTTAACATTCATTTTTTATAAGATTTTGAGTTTCAAATTTTTTTCTCTCTCCCTTTCATTTCCCCCTCCCCAAGATGGCAAGCAATCTGATATAGGTTATACATGTGCAATCATGTAAACATATTTCCACATTAGTCATATTGTGAAAGAAGAAACAGAACAAAAGGGAAAAGCCACAAAAAAAAATGTTTAAGAAAGTGAACATAGTCTGCTTCAATCTGCATTCAGACTCCATAGTTCTTTCTCTGGATGTGGATAGCATTTTCCATCATGAGTCTTTTGGAATTGTCTTGGATCATTGTTCTTCAGAAACTTTAAACTGCAAATGGCAAAATTAAAATTGAGAGCAGCATGAATTTTCATGCACACAAACACACTATATAGCCATGTGTACTTTAAGGGAAATGTTCCCTGTCTTATCAAGGAGCTGCAACTTGTTATGATTTTTGCACACTCTCATGAAATACTAAAAAGTAGCAAAAAAGGCAGGGGGAGGAGAGGGAAGCCCAAACCCCTCCTGTCACTTGTTAGTTAGTTCAATGGCTACTGCTCTAGAGCAGTATATGCATTTCCCTTTTGGAAACTATCAAAAAGGGCTTTAGTAAACTTCTGTATAAGCATAGTTTATGCACTAAAGCCAAGAATGACTTAAATTCTTTTTCCTGATGAATCTACACATCAAATGCATGACTGATTAGTTACAACTGACACCAAAAATAGAGAAAATGCTCTGTGTCACAATGAAGAATAAACATTTATAATTTATGCAGAAAGGGTACCAGAATGGCATTCTGTAGTTGTTGCTTTCACATAAGAGGGTGCATCTCCTAGGAAGGCATGTTACTTGGGGGGATTTTTTTTTCATTTCTTTTAACAACTAAGCCCCAGGGAAAGGTAAAAAAAATCTTTCTCTGAGGTCTGTTGATTGATTCAGACACAAAGTATCATCATTTTCAAAGTGCATTCAAAAGTGGAAAGTAAACTTCTCCAAATTTGTCCCTCTATATACTCAGGTAGAATATAATTCAGAAATATTTAAAATCTTCCAATTAAAAAATCATTCACTGAACAGGTAGTTGAACAATGACTTCAGGTAAAATCAACAGGAAATGATGCTGATAGAGGAGTCATTAAAGCTTCATATCATAATTGTATGGATAAAGAAATGATATTAATGAATTTCTCTTTTATAGTCTCCACGTCTGAACATCTCTTCAAGATGTCAAAGTTGTTATAGCTTGGTAATGAACCAGAACTGGTTCCTAATTGGTGAGAAATGCAAAATGGAATAGACTAAAATCCGGGGAATTGTAAAACAGAACTCATAACTCGATTTGTAAAACCCCACAAATGATCCCTAAAGCAAGGTACTATTTCATTTCTAAATTCCTCCTTCAAAAACAAATTGACACTGTTCACCAAAAGAAGCAAACATTACTATAAGTTCTTGATTAATACATAAAAACCCTGTAGTCACCCATTTTAGAAGAGTAGAATATTTAATGCAAACATGAAATACAGAAATATTCATTTTGTTCCTAAAAAAAGGTACCACATTAATATTTTCAACTTCTAATAGATTCCTTAGAAAAGTTCTTTCTTGCTTTTATATACTTAGCTTTCTTTTAATATTTTAATCAGAAATAAAGATAAGATAAAGCTTTTCTGTTCTTATTCTAAGATACAATTAATCTCTTAAGGTACACCTATTCTTTTATCTCTTTATGACCTTATACCATGAGAAGTTATATCTAAATCTTCTGTGAGTCATAGAAGAAACCATCTGATATTTTTCTATCATCAATATTAAAGTTTCTTAGCTCCACAGCTTTCCCTTCTTCAGAAAAGAAAATCCTACCTAACCATAACCTGTTATACACTGTGACTGTGAATCAAGTATGAACAGGATAAAGTTTTTTTTTCTTTATATTAAGTAACATCTTAAATCAGTTTTGCATTACACAAACTTCTCAGCTTCTGCTGGCTATATTATACTTGTAGCAGCAAAACATCGAAAAGTATAAAACTCCCTTCTTGACAGGAAAGAGAAGAGCAAACCTTGCAACGGTGATGGAACAATTCTCCCATACCTTACCTATAGACCTAAACAACCGGGGAACAGAATGGAGTATTAATTAACTTGCTGGTTCATTTTTGCCAAAAAAAAATTTGGTAATCAGAAGTAATTTTAAAAAAAAGAAAAGAATTTAATATTGTCTGGGGAGAAAATCTCTCTGAGAGACCATTCTTGCCCCTTTTCATCGAGACACAAGCTCAGAAAAAAGGGGAGGGGAAAAGGGGTGAACTCCCAAAACTCTTCAGCAAAGTGATCATATTTCCAGCCAGTATCACTATGTCTTCAAACAAATAAATGTATTGCCTTTAAGACTTGCCATTGCGTTCTGAGCAGCACTGCCCATCTGAACGCTTGGCTCACCGGAACTGTTCCAAAGCCCTTGACGAAATGGTTTTCTGGTTTTTGTGAAGAAGCCAGTCACTCCAGAAGGGCATGTATTTAAAGTTTTTTGTTTTTTTTTTATTCCAGCATATCTGCACACACAAAAACTAAGGATGCATTTCATCTACTCTGAAAGAACAAAACGCCAAAACAAGGCCTTGGAGCCATTTCACTTATCCCTGGATCAGGCGCATGAGTTAACTAGCTAAACCAGAAAGGAAGGTCTTTAAATGGTCCAACGTTCAGTGCTCCTCTTGCATCCCCCTACCCCAATAACATAAATATGTATTGCGTTCTGAGTTTATTGTCAAATCCTCCTTCACACTCAATGAAAATGAAAGTATTTAGATCTGTTTAGAAAGGGGGAAAGAGATTATTACATAATCCCACTAAACACCCTGTGAGGCTCTTCTTTAATGTCCTTGCTTAAAACGATATTTACCCCCTCAGATCTCTCAAGTGCATGACTTAACATATGTTTATGCTGGCTATTGAGCAGAAAAACGCCAAAAGAATTTTTCTAATCCTTGCTTTCAAATATGTGCCGGGCCATGTTTACAGAAGGCACGGACTTGGACAGTGATGCACAATTCATATTCCAAACTTAGGAAAGAAAGAACACTACATGGCAATAGGGACTATTTTTTTTTTCCTTTGGGAACAGGGTCCCGTCTTTGGATGCCTATGTTAACATTTTTCTAGCAAGCTCATTTCTTATTGGATTTCACTGCCTTTTGCTTAAGTTGATGATGGTAGGAAAAACTGCCGAATCCGATGAAACACTTATTACACATCAACCTGTTGATATTTAGGTTTCAGTTGTGCTGCTGTTTTGGGGGGGCAAAAGGGAAGCTCCTCCAGGAGCACTAAGTTAAACACAAACTATGAGATAATATTTAGGGCGATATTCTAATGCATTAAGCAAACTCCCTTGGGGCTTCAAGTCTGCTCCATTTAGGTGCAGTCGTTTTTTTATGATCCAAAAGAGTTCCCCCTCCCACCTCTAACCTAAGATGTGTCTTACACCACCCTGCTAGTTAGGAAAGCCATTAAATTCTTGTAGATTGAAGGTGGAAAAATAAATTGTGTGTATTTTAGCCCCTGAATGATCTTCCTCTAGCAATTTTAGAACAAACTATGAAGAATTCTGCAATTTTAATCTCCTCAGTAGCTTCCCATTACTAAACGAGCAGAGCGCCGCGGTACAAATGTCGATGTTACATGTCATCTTGATCTGCTGCTTTTTTCTTTCATTAAAGCTTTAATGCAGCAATTATGGCTACGTTGCCCTATAAAAAAAGGGAAAGGCAGTTTCCTTTAAAAAGTGAAATTGCATAGCCTACTATTTAATTATACAGAAATGTAAATGGCCTATTTTTCCATAACTGGTTATTACTGCACTGTTTTACTTTCTGAGTTTTCACAATCTCTAAAACCTACAAAGCTTCCTGCTATATAATTGTTTTGTTACATTATTGTTTTCATCTTATTTTTTCTTTTAATGTGAGTGCAGCGGGATAAATCTTGGTTTTAAGCCAGCCAGTACTTCATCTACTTAAGCTTTTATAGATGAAGATTGCTGTAATTATCAGAATACCCGCTTATTTCTGAAGTATTATCTTGGCAACCTGCTGGCATTTACAACCAATTAACAAGCTTTGCCATTAGTTGCATAAGGGGTATCGCGGAGCAAACCCATTGTGTGCTAATTTTCTATTTTAGATAATCAGTTTGGCCATCCAGAATGGAAAGAGGAAGAAAAGGAAAGGTTTGACACTCAGTGGCAGACATGGAAAAATTACTACCTGCCTCCCAGAGACAAAGGTATCCAGCAACTCGGGGATTGTTCCCTTGCTGTCACTATTGGTTCTTAAGTAGTTCCCTTTGTCTCTTTTGGAAGATAAAAAAGTGGGGATTCAGCAAAGTAATCATGTCCTCTCTCTCTCTCTTTAAACTGACTGGCTTCTCTTACTGTCTTGCCCATTGCCCATAATTTCACCAAATTGTTCAAGTGTTAAGCACTTTTAAAAAAAAAAAAAGAAAGAAATTGTCCACTAGTTTAAAAAAAATGTGCCCTTCCCCCTCTTGCAATTAGAGTAAATTAATGTAGGGCTTCCTCAAACCGGGAGGTCTCCAAATTGGTCTGTGAGCTAGGTTTTGTTCAAGTGGAATGTTTGGGCTTTATACTGTGCCTTTTAACTGGTCTCTGATATTAATATATCTTGAAGTTTGAGAGAAGGAAGATGTTTTGGATTTGAAGTGGAAAGTTGCTCAACTAAAGTGAGAAAATATTGCCCCAGTACAGGACTTAAGGCCCTATATTACATATGTATGCCAACGGAGGGAACCCATGACCGTGCTACTGGTTCCTTGATATTGGATCCTTGGCAATAGTTATGGACTACTCACTTTTCCCAAATGTTCACCATTCTCATCTGAAGTGCAGCATGCGCAAAAGAACTGCTGTCCATCCCCAGGGGTTACTTAATCCTGGGTAATTTAATGCCCAATGAGACTGGCAAAAAAAAAGGCATTTTAAAATTAACATTTTTGACTACTCATCTATTTACACAAAATCCCTATGTCAAGTTGCTTTTTAAAGCACCATAGACATTCAGGACACTCACAAAATCTGCTATCACAAGTTTTATTAGCTACTTAGAGTAGACCTCAAAAACAGACCAGCCTTTCTTATAAGTTTACTATTTGTTGAGATGAATTGTCATGGGCAATATGAAAAGTTAGCAGAAGAGACTAGATGTGTGAGAGAGCTTGAGGGTGCTTTGCCTGAGAGCGAGGAGTGCGTGCGTGTGTGTGTGTGTGTGCATGTGTGTGTGTGTGTGTGTGCGTAAAAATAGAGACAGATAGACAGACAGACACAGAGGGAGCCTGACTAATTTTGGAGTCAGGAAGACCTGCATTCAGATCCAACTTCTATGTGACAGGTATAGTGACTTGCCCATGGTCATACAGGTTATATGTGAGAAACAAAGGACTTTCACCTAGGTCTTCCTGACTCCAAGGCCAGAGCTCTATATATCATGCAAAGCTGTCTTTAATTGACAGATGATTTAGATATAAATATATATATATATAATTTATATATAAATTATAGATATATTTTTCTATAGATACAACCAAAATGATATATACTCAGACAACATTTGAAACTGGTAGGCACTTAAAAATTCTTTGTCCAGGAGTCCACAGAGCACTGGTATAAATAAGCAAATCCATCATCATCATAATAGTAATAATAATAATAATAACAATAAACATTAGATACAAAGATACTAAATCCAAACCTGGTCAAGGTACAGTATTAACTATGATAGAGTTTAGGATCATAATTGGACATGATAAATTTTGTGCTATGTGTGGTGCAGCATATAAACATACACAAACAGCACAGTAACCTAAGGACACTTATGCTACTGGGGAAAAATTACTTAAAATGCTGTGAATAAACATTCTTATCAAAGGCCTTAACACCATATCATCATTGAACATTCTTGCTTAAGGCTAATCCAAGTGACTTGTCTCTGGGTGCTTTTATAATGCTCTGGTAATTAATAGAAAGTTACCTGTATCCATCAGGAGATAGTTTGATGCTACTTAAAAAGAAATAGAAGAGTTGCATGTAAGACGGTTTGTTTTTTTGGTTGTTGTGTCTGCACTGTGCATATTTAAAATGTTTTAAAATGTTTTAAAACCTTTTTATATTGTTCCTCTAGGATTGTTTTATGGACCTTGTGTCTTGCTTTCTTTGCTTAGTTTCTGGGAAAGAAATTATAGTCTGCACTCTTCACCAGGTTCACAAAGCCAGATCATGGCCAACAAAAATTACAATAGTAGAACCTGAAGTAATATCTTGTGAACTGCTGCTATTGTTAAGTTCAACAGGTGAATGAGAAGACCTTTCCTCAGTCTTGGGCACTGAAAGAAGTACTTGGGGGAAAGGAGGAATGTCCACTCACTTCTCTGTTAGACATTTTTTATCCCCTTTCTCCTTCTCTATTTATATCTGAATAGAGATACTTTTGCTCATTTCCATTGGGGCAGATGAAGTGAAGTGAGAGTAGAGGAAAGGAGAAGCCCAGTGAACGTATGTGAGGAGGCAGTGTGTAATGGAGTGGGAGGTGTAATATTCATGGCTTCAGGAAGACAAGGATTTTGATCCCACCTAAACTAACTGTGTTACCCTGGGCAAGTTGTTTGATATGTCTCAAACTCAGGTTCTTCATCTGTTAAATGAGGCTAATAATTCATGTACTTTCCTTTAATAATACTTTCCTTTCAGGAATTTCATGAGGATCAAAATAGATTATGTATAAAAATTGCTTTGAAAACCTTAAAGAAATATATAAATTTCAGTTATTGTATTAACTATTCCGGAAGCATAAGTAAAAATGATCCACCTCTTTTCTTCACAACAATAGCAAGAACAATATTTTATATAGCACTTGAATATTTGCAAAGTACTTTATATATGTTATCTTATTTGAATAGATGTACAAGGACTACAGCAGAGCACGATTAATCTGAAATCCATACCTAATAACAGATCATGAACAACAGGTATCTTATGATCTTGAGGGAGGAGAGTTATAGGGAATTCCCTGATGTATAATGCTAAACTCTCTTCCAGTGAAATTAGATAGGATAAATAGCAATCATAAAATGGGGTGGGGGGTGGCAAGAGCAGCACGTGACATTGAAAAATAGATTGGGTATTTAGCCAACCCTATCATCTTCCAGTGACTTGCCAAAATGTCTAACATGCAAGGAAAAGAGGAGAGGGAATCAGCCCATCGTCTCTAGGACCTTTCATAAAAATTGTAGTGTTCCTTTGATTATGTATATGCAAATCTACAAGAAGGGTAAGATTGTAGCTATCCAGAACACATACATAGTTCAGTAACCCCATAAATGTCACCATGGCAGGACTAGATGGGTCCACGATGTGACTGAACATGTCGTATATGTTGCTGTAAACAAACAGACTAAGGGTAAGATTCTGGCCAAGAGAATTAATGTGTATGTTAAGGATACTAAATATTCTAACAGTGGGAAGAGCTTCGTGAAGTGCTAGGGGGAAAATGATCAGAAGAAAAAGGAAGCCAAAGGAAAAAGTACATGGGTTCAATGGAAGGGTTAGCCTGCTTCACCAGAGAAACACCTTTGTAAGAACCAGTAATAAAGAACCTGAAGTTTATGGCATAAAAAAATAAGATCTTTGGATTATAAGATATATTATATATACATATATATATACACACAAAATAGATATATATATACATATATATATATATATATACGAGATATATAAGAAAAGAAAAACAGATTGATCTTCCGATCTAGCCATTGGTGTTTATGTCCTTACCTAATTTTACTTTTCAGAATTAGTGCCATTCGATTCATCAGAAAGCATTTGCTTCTCTGAAGTTTTTAAATTTTGATTTTTTTGTTTTCTTTTGGTAATGTTATGATCTATTAGCATTTTCTTTAGTCAATTATTCCATCAACAGGCACCGAGTACCTACTCCGTGCCCACGGTGATAACCTAATACTAAATGTATCAGGGTGACCACGACTATGGGAAGGTATGGTAACTGAGGTCAGAGGATCATAGACTTGGAGCTATAAGGGACCTTGGAGGTCATATAGTCCAAACTCCTCACTATACATGAAAAATAGTAAAGCCCACAGAGGTTAAGTGACTTGTGGCTGAGCTAGGATTCAAACCCAGTACTGCTGATTCCAAATCTGGCGATTTTTCCAATGTGTCACATAAAATGTGTGAATTCCCAAATAACTTAGCAAATAATTTTAGGGTCTCTTCAAAGTCTCTTAAATCCCCAGTTTCAAGGTTCACAACTAATAATGATTTTTGGAATGTTGGCTTTTCAACATTTCCCTAAGATAGAAAAAAAAATACCAACTAATTCAAAATTTCAGTTTAATGAAGAATATTAAAGGGTTGGCAAAATACTCACTTTAAACCCATTTTATTCAATAGCATTGGCATATTTCTGAAAATATCCTGAAGATTTTATTCAGTTACCGGAGCCAAAACTTTTTTTTAGTCATTTAAAAAAATTTAAACTTATTATTTTTTTAACATTTATTTTTTAAATTTTTTGACTTCTGAATTTTCTCCCTTTTACTTATTGAGAAGGCAAGAAATGTGATATCAATTATACATTTGAAATCATGCAAAATATATTTCCAAATTAGCCGCGATTTCCACTTCTTTAACACCACAAAAAGAACTGCTATAAATATTTTTTTATGTATAGTTCTTTTTCTTTTTTTTTTCTTTCTCTTTGAGATAATAGTGGTATTGCTAGGTCAAAAGGTATGCGCAGTTTTCCACATTGTTTTACAGAATGGTTGGATGAATTCGCAACTCCACCAACAGTGCAATAGTGTCCCAATTTTTCCACATCCCCTCCAACACTTGTCACTTTTTCTTTCTGTCATATTAGTGAATCTGACAAGTGTGAGGTGATACCTCAGAGTTGTTTTAATTTATGTTTCTCTAATCAAGAGTGATTTAGAACATTTTTTCATGTAACTATAGATAGCTTTGATTTCTTCTACTGAAAATTACCTATTCATATCCTTAGACTATTTATCAAATCACATTTTTATAAATTTTACTGTATTTTCTATATATTTGATAAGTGAGGCTTTTATCATAGAAATGTGCTATAAATTTTTTCCCAGTTTCCTACTTTCTTTCTAATCTTGGCTGCATTGGATTTTTTGTGGAAAAAAAATTAAGTTAAGGTAATCAAAATATCCATTTTACATGTCATGATCCTCTCTATCTCTTAGTCATAGATCTAACAGGTAAAATTTTCCATGCCCCCCTAATTTGTTTATGATATCACCCTTTATTTCTAAATCATTTATCCATTTTGAACTTATTTTGGTATATGGTATGAGTTTTTGGTCTATGCCTAGTTTCTGCCCAACCGTTTTCCAGTTTTCCCAGAAATTTTATCAGAACTTTGATACTACTAGTAAATTCATCCTTAAAGTTAGAAATGAAAATGTGGAAGCATCACAGTTTAAAACCATTAGTCAGAGGACAATTTCAACTTTGATATGAGGCCTTTCTATTATGTAATTGCACTTTCTAATTTTAAAATGAATCCAAAACATAACTTACAACTTGGAAACCTCAAGGTCAGATTTCCATTGCTATTGAAAGGTGAAATTAACTTGATCACCACATTGTCTCATCAGAGTTTCCAAGTGGCAGTCATCAACTGAGTGTTATGCTTTTGATTATATTTAAGACAATTATTTTAGTGGGGCTTTTTTAGAGTTGGCAAGAGAATAAGAAACATTTTTATATCACAGTTTCTTTTAAAAATTAATGAAGGATAATAACATCTTGCTGGATCATCTTCTATCAACCTAACTTTCATATTTTGCTTTATTATTTTAAATTAATTAATGTCAGATCTAGTCATGGAATAATGTCAGTTTGAAAGTGCTCTGTGGCAGATTAATAGCAGTAAAATCTCTTATAAAATATATCTGAAGAACTTAAAGGAAAAAATAAGAATAATTATAATGTATTTATATTTCTAGCCCAATAATTTAGAACACATTTTAATTGTTATTGTTTTCCACAATGCTAAATGAAAACATACTTTCAAGGGAATGTTAACCCACATAAAGACTTGAAATCATCTGCATTTCCTCAGCCTGCTTTCTTAAAGTTTGAGTGGTCAGGGATAATTTGTGAAATCAAAAGAGATGGGGGCTCCCTAACTCAGTCAGAATGCCAGTACCTCAAGTTCTATATATCCTATAGTATAATGGCCAATCTGATCAGTCCAATTAAACCAAATGTAGAATTGTTTTCAGAACTAAAATCCTTTCCAAATATTAGACTGTCAAATCTGATAATATTTAAATAAAGCCATGGGAAAAAAAAGAAATACTTTCAAAGTACCTCCATACATATCAATAATTATTGATAACACTTGAATAATTTTCTTTTTTTAAGGGCTTGTAGAAAAAGTTCCTTTTTATATATTTAAGGTAGAATAAAGTTCATGTAACCTTTCAAAAAGTTCCTTTTTATATATTCAAGGTAAAATAAAGTTCATGTAATCTTTCAAACCTTTAAACGGTCAATTAACTTATGATGAAGTTTCCAGTGTGTTCATGAAGAAAACGTGAATCAAGCAGGAGCATGACAGTACCAGTATATGCATGCATTCTGAAATAGACTTAGAAGTGCTACCATTTTTTGTTTCATAGGAAATAAGACAGGCAGCTGCTTAGGATTAAAACATAGAAGAGTTGGGGAATGGTACTTGGACAAAACAAAAACTCACACCCATAGATCAAACATTAATCTGCCGCAGAGCACTTTTGATCTGACATCATCCCATGATATTAGCACAGGAAAGTATCGACCAACTTGTCTGGCTTGAAGCATAGAACACTGGGGAGGAGACACATGCTTAGTGAAGTTCAGCCAGCAAGAAAGGCTACAAGGAAATGGTGGCAACCAACAGGTAAGTGTGGCTAGTTAAGGAGAGAAATCACGACATGGGTGAAAATAGAGGGGGCAACATGTGGTTGAGCTAAAAGTGGGAAAGATGGGAGTGATCATTTTCTAAGTATAACTAGAGTGGAGCTAACAGAACTTTGCTAAAGGCATAAGGGGGAAGCAATTTGTTTCCACGTGGATCTGCTTCCTCTTAGCAATGGAAGAAGCCATTACTGCCATCTTGGCATTCTGCGGTCCTCTGCTAGGCTGTCATTTAGCATGAATCTGGTCCTTTATGAGATTCCACCTCCCATCTCTGTCTAGGGTCCTTTTATTGCACTGTCTTTCCCTTGGGTCAGTCTTCAACCTTCAGCTCCTACAAGGGCAAAGGCAGATATCTGGGGAATGGGCCAACTCCTTTCCCAGACAACTAAACTCACAGGTTAAACTGTCTCCTTCACCTCCAACACCATCCCCTTCCTTTCTGCTGGACTATCTGCAGTACCACCACACTTCACTCCAACCTGCCGCATTCCAATGCCTCCCTTATTGCCCCATCCCCTATCCCAGGGTGAAAGAATTTCTAAATATAGCTATAGAGCAATGACTAGGTGGAAGCAGAAGAATAGATGAATAAAAAAAGGATTTATGAAGCTCTTACTAAGTGCCAAGAACTGTGCTAAGGAGTAGAATGGGAATGAGAGTTGGACTAGAAGCAGCATTATAAAGGGTTGTTTACTTTCCAGGGGAAAAGAGTGAAAAGAAATTGATGCAGAACGGGTTGTGGGAAAGGCAGTTAGAATGAGCAAAGTATGATAGAAGTCAGGAGCAGCAGTATTTCCAAAAACAAGGTTGGTACGTCAGAAACCAATGAATATATGGGTTGGTTGAGCCCCTGAAGCTCTGCTTACAAGAAGGAGACTGCCAGGAATATCTCAGCCCCAAATTGGGCAAATTACTTGATTCTTAAAGCCAAATCTTCTGAGTTGGAGTCAATAGTCAATGAATACTTATTAACCACTTACAATATGCCAGGCATTGTGCTAAGCACTGGGGACACAAATATAAATTAATAGTACCTGCTCAAGAAGGATGGGGAAAATAACACTCAAAAAAGGAAACTGAAAAGCTGGTGGGTGGGGCTAGTGGGAGGGATTGAAGAAGGTATCAGGTACTAGGGCATGTTGGATAAATCCAAAGAAGTCCAAAAACAATGTAGCTGGTGGGAAATGGGGAGAAGACTGCACTGGGGTACTTCCTTAAATGGAGGCCCAGGAGTATATGACTCTGCCCTCTGGTCAGAGAGTCCAGTCAAAGGGGCAAAGGGTATTGATGAGAAGAGAATATCAAGGCTGATTAAATCTTTCAGGTGAATGGGATTTTTCAATGATAAATTTCCTGGCAAAGGCATAATGGAGAAAGTCAAAAGCAGAGCAGCTGGTGAGAAATGGGAAGCAATAGAATATCTTTGGGCAAATGAGAATACATACAACATAATTTTTGGTGGGGGTGGAGGGATCCCAAGTAGCAGACGAAATCAACTAATGTAGGAGGTAAAGTCTGAGATGAGTTTTGAAGGAAACTAGGGATTCTAAAAGGAAGTGATGAAGGAGTACCTATGAAAAAAACAAGATGGTAGAATGTGTCACATGTGAAGAATAGCAAGGGGCCCAGTTTGGCTTCTGTGAAGTGGTGGTACTCTCTTTCTTCTGTGAAGAGGAGTAATCTACATAAGGCTGGAAAGGTAAGTTGGGTCAGGTTGTGAGGACTTTACATAACAAACAGGTATTTATATTTGATACTCAAATTATTAAGGAATTGCTCCAGTTAATTGAGCAAACATATTCAGACAGACCTGAGGTTTAGGAAGATCACTTGGGCAGCTATGTGAAGGACAGGCTAGAGAAGCAGGAGTCTAAGGCAACGAGGCCAACTAGGAGTTTATTATAAAAATAAATTGACTCTGTATAGGGGGCTGGCTTCCCAAACTCCTGGAAAGTTGGACCCTGAAGTTGATAGGTGGCAGGCTCCACTTTGTTGTTTGTCCTTCATTTACAAAGAGGATCAGTGACACTATGGGGCCATATCTTCACTTATGTGTTAATTGGATTTAAGTGAGACAGAGTTGTACAAAATCACCAGTCTCGTTCTGTCTTCCAGAGTCATCAAATTCCAGCGCCAAGACAAAAGTCATTGTCACTGGCAATGGCCTGGATTGCAATGGATGAACTTGGTGTCTTTGATGTGTGGCCAAGCTCTAAGCCCTCACAGTGCCTGCTTCTGCCACTTTCATGGCTTTTGGAACAAATTGTTCTCATCCATCCATTCCACTGGAGGGGGCTTGAGGTAAACATGCTTGAGGTAAACATCCCCTAACTCACTAACTGATTTGAGGTCTGTCAGTTACCCTCAATCTGGTTTAGTCCGTCTGCTGAGAGAGTTTACTGGGGTGTGGCTGCTACACATGCTACAGCTTCTTGGAGCTACAGGTGAGAGTTGAGTGCTAGGTAGACACCAAAGGTGATTGAGAAGCCCTAAAAAGGGCTTGGCAAGCCCTCACACCAGAGATGCTAGTCTTCTTTGAACATCCCATATACCCCTTGCTCCACCTTACACTGAAGGTAAAAGAGGCATAGCTTCCAAGCTTTGGATGGAATATCATGGCAGACTTCTTTGCTGTCCACCATGGAAAGCCATACAACATACATTTACATCATCGGGTGCTATATATGACTGGATAATACTACCCCCTACTAATGGCATTACTTTAAGGATTTACAATTTCATCCATGTGGATATGCTTTCAATTGAAGCAGATCACAAATATGGATGGAGGAAAGGAAAGGGAAACAAAGAGAAAGGGAAAAGAAAAAGAAAAAGAAAAAGTGAAGGGAGAAGGAGAAGGGAGAAAGGGAAGGAGGGAAAAACATTTCTAAAAACAGTATTTTCCAGGCATTATGCTAAGTGCTAGGTACACACACACACACACACACACACACACACACTCACAGAACACCTGCCCTCAAGAAGCTTACATTATAGTCAGGGAGACAACACAGGTAAAAAAGTTGACTAGGGAAGGTCATTTTGGTTGGGGCAGTCACAGAGATAATGAATTGATCCATATAACTACAAATTAAAATATCCTTTACAAATGCTATATCACTATTGATTTAATTGCTGTGCTCAGAGCAAGAAGTAGAAAGGAAGTATAGTAGACAGTCTTCAAAAATAGATAGGAAGGAATAGTAGATTTTCTTCAATAGTTGCTGAAAAGTACATCCCCACATGGTTCGTACCTCAGTCAGGTTGGTCTTCAGACACCATGTATATAGTTCATCACCAGGCCCATTCTCCAAAACTTTTCACCTTTTAGAACTTGTCAGAGAGAGCTTGTGCTCTATCTCCAATAACCAAAGGCCACATCTCCATTAGTATGAAACATTCAAATAGGACTTTATTGGATGTCTTCAGTGCCATGGTAATAACTATTTAATTTAATCTGAGTAATCTTCATAACCTATCTGTCGCAATCATTGTTTCCTCTCAAAGAGAAGATCTCTGTCAACCTCTGGCTTTTGATTCCTACAGTTAGCCAAAAATGGAAACCTAAAATGACATGAGAGATTCATAGGGGATGGTCAAGATAAATGTCCTACTCTGATGGTAAACAAACAAAAACAACATTGAAAGGACCCTTGCTATAAATACCATACAATTTCATATATTGACCATCATTCTATTCCCAACTTGAGTTGTTATAAATTGTCTTTTTCAAATGCCTAGCTCAAGAACAGGGAATTCTTTCAGGATGAAAGAGGTACAACTGAGGTGAGAATAAAAGCAGAAGATGGGTTTAAAATCCATATACAGTCCTAATCCATAAATTTGGATTTGTATCTCTAACCTTAACTTCTATGGATCACGATTTATAAGATTACATTGTACCATGGAAACAAAATTTCTATAAAGAAAATTATTTATGTTGAAAATATCTATGATTTCCAAAGCTATTCAAGTCTTAAGACAAATTAATTAGAGTAGTAAATTGAGAAACACTGAATTGTTTGCTATAGAGATTTTTTCTCAAATCTCTTACTACATAAAAAAAAGTCTGTCCTATTGTAAGTAAAATATATCTATGGGCCTACATACACAAACACACACACACAAACACACACACACACACACCTTTTTACCTTACACAGCCTTTTACCTAGGGAAAAATAACAAATACATACCACTTCAGAAGATATAAATGCCTTACAAGACCTTAGTTGAGAATTTTTTCCAGTGATTCTTTCAGAATGTAATAAACAGATCAAAGTGAAGTTGCCTGACTGTACATTCAATAATAATTCCTAGTTGCCAAGGCTCAATCAATTGTACAGTGATCCCCAGATAATCCTACTGACTGAAGAGGACTGGCTATAGTTGTCTCAAACATAGTGGCTGACCTTGCATTTTTGTTTACTGCAAAATCCGAACAATATCAATGCCTCATAGCAATAACTAGGTGACCCTGGAATCTCAAAGGCTTTATTAGCAAATCATAAATGCTAGCAGGCTTTTGCAAGCTGGAAAGGCTTCAAACAAGGGGATAGGCATAGATTATATGCCTGTAGTCCAAAGGACTAACCTAGCTAAATTAAAAGAGCCTCATCACTGAATTGACCATAACAATTCTGGCCACAAGTAATTTTTCTTTTTTTTTTCCTTTTCTTTTTTCCTTTGTTTTTTTTGTTTTGTTTTGTTTTTGGCTAGGCAATGAGGTTAAATGACTTGCTCAGGGTCACACAGCTAGTAAAATGTGTTTGAGGTCGGATTTGAACTCATGTCCTCCTGAATCCAGGGCCGATGCTCTATCCACTGCGCCACCTAGCTGCCCCACAAGTAACTTTTAAAAACTGAGTTATGCAGAGGTTGTTATCTGCAACAGTGGAGAGATTTCACACACTGATGAAATGATAGCTCTTTGAAATACCAAAACAGTGAAGCAAACTTATTAGGGAATACTAATTCACACTTTTTGCAAGCAGACACTCCCACTCAATGAAAACATTTCAAACACATTTTTGCAGTAGTCATTGTTCAGTCGTGTCTGATTCTTCATGATCCCATTTGGGGTTTTCTTGGCTAAGATACTACAGTGGTTTGCCATTTCTTTCTGCAGCTCATTTTACAGATGAGGAAACTGAGGCAAACAGGGTCAAATGATTTGCCCAGGGTCACATAGCTTAGTAAGTACTTGAGGCCAGATTTGAACTGAGGAGGATAAGTCTTCCTGATTCCAGGTCCTGCACTCCATCCACTGTGCCACCTAGCTGCCCTTTTAAGCGTATCAACACCTACAAACTCTCAGAAAATAAAGTAAAGCATTCATCCAAGCATATAGCAGTAGTTTCATAAATGTTTGTTGACTTACCTGGTCAGTGCAGACAATTTACACAAGATCCATCTCAGGCTTTAATCCACTCACCTAGATCCCAGAATCATGTCGTATTTTCTAGGTTGATTCACTTTACTTGCTATAATATTTAGAAAGTGATTGTCAAGTACAGGACAATGTGCTGGGACCTGGGAACCTCAAATGTGCCTTTTATGTTATTCATGCCTTTCTCTTTCCTCACACAAACCATTCTAAACCATATTGTTACTATTATTATTATTACTATTACTACTACTATTATTATTGTTCCTTTGAAATCTGAAATGTTTTAGCAGAAAATGGACATGAGTTTATTTTTTCATTTGCATTTCTGATGACCCATTTTAAAAACATTATTTTATAAACCAAATCACTTTACATTGTTCCATTAGGGCTAATAACACATTAAATTGTTTGGTTCCCTTTGCCTTTTTGACAAAGTTGGCCTTTTCTCAGATATGCACCAATGTCTTCCCTTTAGGAATTTGGTGAAATTTATTTCTATCTCAAAAGGTGACATGGGAGTAGCACTGGCAGTCAAGTGGCCTCTAGCTGTGGTTCTCTAAATAGCTGTGTGATCTTGGGCAACATTTCCCCTTTATGACCTTCAGTTTCCCCACCTCAAAAATAGGGGCATGAGCTAAGATCCCATCTAATTCTATGATTCTCTGACTCTATTCCTGAAAAAATCAACCAATAAAAGAAGATTAAGTTACAAATTTATAAAAATTGGTAAGTCACCAAAAAACCCACTATTTATTTACTTGTAGCTGTTAATCTTTATTTTTTTTTATTTTACAATGCCAGAGTGACAGCTAGGTGGTACAGTCAATAATCCTAAAGTCAGGAAGACTTGATTTCAATTATGGCCTTGGTTGTGTGACCCTGAGTGAATCATGTAATCGCTTTCTCCCTCAGTTTCCTCAACTGTAAAATGGGAATAATAATTTGTTGTTCATTCATTTAAATGTGTCCCCATTTGGGGTTTTCTTGGCAAAGATACTGGAGTGGTTTGCCATTTCCTTCTCCTGCTTATTTTACAACGAGGTAACTGTGTCAAACAAGGGTAAGTGACTTGCCCAGGGTCACACAGCTAATAAGTGTCTCAGGCTAGATTTGAATTCTGGAAGATGAGTCTTCCCAACTCTAGGCTAAGCATTCTATCCACTGTGCCACCTGGCTGCCCCAGGGAATAATAATAATAATAGCATCTATCTCACGGGTTTCTTGTGAAGCTCAAATGAGATACAGTGCCTGGCACATAGTAGGCACTTAATAAATGTTTGTTGTTCCCTTCTTTTCCCTAATGAACAAGGAATTGGCCTTGGAGACAGAATGGCATGGGTTCAGGTCCCATCTCTGACAAATACTGGCTGTTTGATCCTAGACAATACAGTAAGATTAAGTTGTAGAGAAGACTATAACCTCCATTGATTGAAGTAGTTTCCTCACGAATTCCTATATCAATGAAATTACATATCCTATCCCTGTCCTTAGGGGCAGATTATAGAAAATATAAACTTTGTTTTTGTTTCCTTAATTGGAGATCTCCTACTCTAGCCTAGACTGGAAATTCAGGCCTGGCCCCACTCTGATCATCAAGGCACCTTTAACCTGCTTTTTCCATCTCCACCTTTTCTTGGTGAACCCGTGGCCCCCTGCCTCAAAGTGTGTGTGGGGGGGAGTAACACCATGTGGGTGCTGGATTTAGTGGAGACACTCAATTGGTTTGGTCCCAGGCAACTCAGGAGCAGCTTGGTGACATGGTAGATAATTGAAATCAGGAAGACCTGAGTTCAGATTCGACCTCAGACACTAACTGTGTGACCCTGAGCAAGTCACTTAACCCGTTTGCCTTAATTTCTTCACCTGTAAAATTAGCCGGAGAAGGAAATGGCAAACCACTACAGTATCTTTACCAAGAAAATCTCAAATGGGGGCATGAAGAGTGAGATATGACTAAAGAACAAAAGTGCAACTAAGAACTCCTAAACACGAGAGATCCAGCAGCCTCACTTTCCCTGGTAGCAACCAGGGATCACAGGAATATGTTATCATACCCAGCAATACAAACTTTGAAATAACCATTTTGAATCAGGATTTCACCTCCAAACTACAGCAAATTTGCATCAGTTTAGTTAACAGATGATCAAGAATATGTTTGACCTACTTTTTCAGACTATGTTAATTATTGTTTGACATCTCAAATCCATAACCACACCTGGGCATTTGAGAGCTGTGTCCCACCAATACATGCTCAGACCCAGCTGAAGTATCCTCCTTCCAGGAACTGAACACAGTTCTATTCCGCAGAAATATTTACATAGCCAGCCCTGCATATAGCTTAGTAACTGCTCAAACATTTTAGCATTTTCCATTGAATTTTTCAAAAGGATAAATTAATTAGGAGTCCCTTAATGAAATCCATTACAGTCACTTTATTAGAGCAGAATGAATTATCTTAAATGAGATAATGTGTGTAAAGTTCTTTGTAAAAATATAAAGCACTTTTGTAAACATAAGCTGTTATTATAGTAATTATTCACTGATGGATGCCTGTACAAACACACACGTACATACAAACAGATGTATATGTAGAGTGAATCTTCTGACCTTCCAGAAGCTATGCCTGGCACAGAGTAGATACTTTTTAAATGCTTGATCACTGGTTGGTATAAAATAGCTCATCAGTTTTCATAAGAATAACAATAAATTAGTATTACTTTATAAAGTTTGCACAATTTCATATTCATTATCTCATTTGAGCCACAACACCCAGCAATAATACCTTGTACATAAATAACTTCCCCTAAATAGTTCACTAATGTTAATACTAACAATACCCCAAGTTCTGGATAATAAACAAAAAATTCCACTTTAATTGATTAAGGAAGGTCAAGAAACTTATCCCAGTTCACACTAATTGTTAATAATAGCAATTACCAGACATCATTAAAATAGAAAAAAAAATTTCATTGGTATGAAAAGTTTAGATTTACTTGTGCTCAGGATAGATGACCAAAACACTATTGGTTTTGGAGAAAATGAGTTATATAATATATAAAGATAGTGGTTATGCAATGGTCTAGGATTAATTGATATTTTTAATAAGTAGTAAAAGTTACCAAGTTATGAAGAGTTGGACACAACTGAACAAAAACAAATTCGGTATTTTTAGGACCCAGGCACAAGAGGGCAAACCAATTTGCAAAAGTCACTGTGTTTAAAAAACATAATTTTTTTAAAGTTAAAAAAAACCTTCCAAAATGTAAGATGTCTTTTCTTACAAAATTTCACCAGTTTTGTCCCATTTCCAATAGGTCCCCCCCTACTAGTTATGTCTTTTCTTTCCATTGTTGGTGATAATCCAAAGTATTAAGAATATAAGGGTATATCTGCGGGGAAATTGATACTAGCCATAAAAAGTACAATGAAGCTTAGGTAAGTTTGAGAAGAAAGCAGATTCTGTCTTACATATCTCCATCTGCCCTTTTCTATACCCACTCCCTCTATTGGAGATCTCATCTTCATATACCTAAGGTAGGGAAAACCCTTTTATTCTTCAGACCCAATCAAAGCCTACTTCCAGATCAGTTATACTGAGGCATAAAAGACTATTAAGAATTTAAAGTATTATACCTTCCAGGAGCATTTACATTTTAATAGATGACAAAGCTGAAGATTAAAATTATAGTTAGTGGGGTTTTAGGTATCAGTCAATGGAAGGCAGAGAAATTTCTTAGATACCTGGAACTTTTTGGTATCTTTGAAATCATAACTTCATGACCATCCTACTTTGTCTATACATAAATCCTCCCCCAAACTTAAAAAAAAATAATAAAACAAAATAAACAAATTCCTATGAAAATCTAATGGGACCAAAATCTAGTCACTGATAACATTATAATATATGAATGTAATGGAATACTACCATGCCATAAGAAAGGATGAAGGGGACAGTTTCAGAGAAAACTGAGAAGACTTGAAGGGCAGAGTGAATTGAGCAGAACCAGGAGAATAATTTACCTAGTGAAAATAACAATATAAAGGATTTAAGAAGTCCCTACCAATAGAGTAATCAATCATGATTCTGGAGAACCAACGATGAAAAATGTGACTCATCTCTTGATAGAGAGGTGATAGACTCAAAATACAGAATGAGATGGACATTTTTGGATGGCCAATATGGGAATTTGTTTCACTTTTACTTTGCACATTTGTTACAAAGGTTCAGTTTTTCTTTTTTCTTTTTTTTTTCAGGGGCAGCAAAGAGAAAAATAAATGCTTCTTAATTGGAAAATATCAAAATTTAATTTAAAATAATAAATAAATTATTTCTATGCCCCAGAAATTAGCCTCCCTAGGAACCAGAGATTGTACTATAAAGAACTGTTGCCAGGGGTAGTGAAGAATTCCGCTGAACTAAGCTACTTTTTTCTTCAGCTTTTTCAGGATTATGTAGTCCCACCACCTACAGAAGAGAAAGCTTTCTCACACTAAGACTGAATCATTCCCAGTTTTCCATTCTCCATGCTTGAATTCCCTTCAGTAGGTAATTGTGGACCATAAAAAGAGATCAAAGACAAGTCTTTGAGGCTTTCCTCCTCCTTCTTTCTGTTAGACTCATACTAATATGGTGGGGAGGGGTCAGCTAGGTGATACAGTGGATAAAGCACCCACCTAGAGTCAGGAAGAGCTAAGTTAAAATCCAGCATCAGACACTTAATAGCTGTGTGACCCTGGGCAAGTCACTTAACCCTGTTTGCCTCAGTTTCCTCATTTGTAAAATGAGCTGGAGAAGGAAACAGCAAACCACTACAATATCTTTGTTGAGGAAAGTCCAAATGAGGTTATGAAGAGTTGGACATAACTGAACAAAAAACAAATTCAATATTTTTAGGACCCAGGCACAAGAGGGCAAACTAATTGGCAAGACTGAGCAACTTCAATTCCTTGAAACAACTTTATTTAGTATCTACTCTATACAAGCAATCATGTTCTGTGCTAGGGATTCAAAGACAAATACTGAAACATTCCCTGCCCTGGAGGAGCTTGTATTCTATTATCAAAAGGTCCAACAGATGATTTGAAACAGAAATAGAAGCATGTCAACAAAGAAACATAGAAAAGATAAACTCAGACAGAAAATGCAATAAGTACTTTTCAAAGAAATAACCTTAAAATTCTTTATACAATTCTTTGCAACAAAATGATAAGATTTCTACTAATATTTCAGGGGTGGGGAATCTTAGGCTTTGAGGCCACAAGTGGCCTTTTAGGTCCTGGGGTGTGGCCTTTTCACTAAGTCCAAGTTTTACAGAACAAATCCTTTTATTAAGGGAATTTGTCCTGTGAAGTTTGGATTCAGTCAAAGGGCTGCACATAAGGACCTAGAGGGCCATAGGTAGCCTGGAGGCCACAGGTTCCCCTCTCCTATGATACTAAAGCACTAAGTATGAAATATGGTAAATTGTTTTACCTACTAATAAAAAGGATTGCAGGGCCATTTTCCAGTCTGGCAGCATTTCAAAATCAGTACCCAACAGGCAGGCCCAAGTCCTAAGCAAAACTGTAAAACACCAAAGATGATCGTTTCTGATTTCTGATTTAGAGAAATAATAAACCGTATTGTTGTAAACTCAGTGTAAGTAGATTAGAGTAAGACAACTGAGATGAGTGCCAGAAGCTACTCATATCATTCTTTTAAATGGAAATTTACCGTCTGCTGCATCACATGGACAAAATACAGAACTATTTTTCACAGCTTGTTCACTGAACAGATTATTGTAGAAAAAAAAAAACTTTTACATTTTCTGCAGATCCCCAAATCTCAGTCAAAAAAACTCTTGGCAATTTTTAGCAGTGAAACAGATTTTACTTTCAGATTGAGATACTCCATTTAGCAGCAGTCAGATGATCTTCCAAATAAATATAGACTCATTTCACTCTTGATTTCATAAAAAAAAAAGTGTTTTCATAAGGTGTCTTGGAGGAAACTTACACTTCTTTGGCTTTCCCGAGCTAAAGCAAAGAAAAACTAGAAGGTCTAAAATCATGGAGTTCAATGAAAAAATATTCAACTGAATATGTTACAGATCACACCTGCTTACCATAGAACCCCCCCATAATCAAATAAATGAACCTAAAAGTCTTTAGAATTAGCATGAAGGGACAGTAAACTTTTTGCCCTGATGCTCAGCTCTCTTCCAAATATTAACAAACATAACTGTGTGTGTATGGTATAACCAGCGTGCAGCAATATGTCAGCAATCATCTGTCAAACTAGCAGCCAGTTTTTGGTCATGTTCCTTTGCAAAGGAGCCGAGCAGAAGGAGAGGTCATCTCTTTAAATGGCCAAAAAATGACATAGATGACAAAATAATTTATAATTTTTTATTAAGTTAGGTATGCAAATATTTCCTCAAACTTCCAGGTAGAGAGGAAAGACCACTAGACTTCAAATTTGAACAGAGTTCAAATCCTGCTTACAACACTGTATGACCATGGGCAAGTCATTGTACTAAAGGCTTTTTCAATATCATTTGATCCACACAGTAACCCTGCAAAGTAGATGCTATTATTAACTAATACTGTTGAGGAAACTGAGGCAAATAGAGATTAAATTATTTGCCCAGGGTCACCCAGCTAGCAAGTAAATGAGGCTGGTGTTGAACTCAGGTCTTTCTGCCTCCAGGTCCAGCACTGTATGCCCTGTGCAAACAGTTGCCTCAAGGAGAAGGGATGAGTTCTAAATGTCCAACGGTCACAAAGATACATGTGTTTGCATACATATAGGTATGATTGAAGTTTCCCCCAACTCCTATCCCCAAAGGTTTAAAAAGGTAAAACAGAGTGGGAGAGGGAGGGAGGAATGGGAAAGGGGGAAGAGTGAGAGACAGAAAGGGAGAGGAGAAAAGAGAGACCTGGAAAGGGAAGGTAGGGGGAGAGAAAGGAAGATGCACAGGAGTGCTGGAGCCAGTCTTAGAACTAATTGTAAAATTTTTCCATGGGAACATTTACACCTCTAAAATTGGCAAATGCTACAAATTAGGGGTTAGTCATTTTGGTGATTTTCTAGGCTTAAAGTGATGGAAAAAATATCAATAATGCAAATTAAATCTAAAAGTGTGTTATGAATACTTTTTTTGAGAGCTGGTTGTTAAACATTACCAGCAAACTTCTGGAGAGACTTCTCTTGCAATAGTGGATAGAAAGCTGTCCCAAAGTCAGGACAACCTGGTTTCTGGTGCAATCTCTAGTACATACTGTCTGGGGAATCCTGAACAAGTCACTTAACCTCTCAATGCCACGAGCAACTCTCTATATCTCTAAACTGCAGATTAGTTTCTTCTTCAGAGATTTCCTGTGCCAATGAAACCATAGGTCTAGTTAAAAAAAAAATCCTAACGTAATCAAAAAGTCAGATTTATTATAAGTCCTTTCTAAATGGGGGAAAAATTCTCAATAACTACGTGAAGATCTCCTCTAATTCATTGTATTGTAATTCTGACACTATAAAGTCACTATAAAATCCCTGAAGCACCCAGCTATGTTTTGCCACAAGTGAATTTGGGCCACTTCACCTTTCTTGGCCTCAGTTTCCTCATCTGTAAAATGAGAAAGGTTGATTGATGACCTTAAAAGTTTCTCCTGGTTCTAAACCTATGATCCCATCAATATCACATTAAGCCCCAAACTCTCAACTTTCAAGAGCCCTCACAATGGATAGAATTCTGAGCCTAGAGTAAGGAAGACCTGAATTCAAATCCAGCCTCATATAGTTACTAGCTGCATGACCCTGGCCAAGTCATTTAACCTCTGTTTGCTTCCCTTCCCACTACCATAAAATGTGGATAATGCTAATTATACATATTTCCCAGGTTTTTTGTGAGGATCAAAAGAGACAATACTTATAAATCATTAGCCCAGTGCCTAGCACATAATAGGTGCTTAATAAATGCTTGTTTCATTCCTTCTACATTAGCTTTCAGTCCCAATGTTTTCTTCATTTGATTTTGGGCTTCTCATTAGGTTCTAGTTCTAGGAACAAAACTTATTTTTACAAGTGGTCATTCTAGAAACCCCAACAATCCTTAATATTTCTATGCCCTTCATTCCAAGTTAGTCTTGAAGCCTAGTTAAGTAACTTCTGATTGGTTGGTGAAAGATGAATACATATAGAAACTTAAAAGAGTAATTCACAGACTAACTAGAAGATAAATATATGACAAGGACTGCCTTACTTTTGTCTTTGCATCCTTAGCACTTAACACAGTATCTGGCACTTAGTAGGCATTTGATAAATGTTTGATGACTAACACAGGTACTAAGGAAAATCCAATGATTGATTTGAATACATGTAATTAACCAGGCAAATCACAAAAATGTAGCATTGGAAGGAATCTAAGAGATCTACCCACCTTCTTACTTTGCTAATAAAATTATGCTTAGACAAATTATATATGTTGCCCAGATCACACAGTTGAAACTAGAACCCACTTTTACTGACATCTAGTACGGAGCGCTTTCTACAATACAACACTAGTAATATTCCCTTATGCTCTATACTTTTTTTAAAAATATGAATTTTAAATATCATTTGATTGCATCTGTGCTTGTTTTTGCATTTGGAGATTACCATTATTAATATCAATTATATTGTTGCAATAATAATAACAATAATAATTGACATTTATATAGAATTTTAAACTCTGCAAAGAGCTCTCCATGCATTTTCTCCTTTGAGCCTAATGACAACCTGACAAGTTCAGTGCTAACCAGCATTATTTTACCCATGTTACTGAGGAGAAACTAAGGAATAGAGAAGAAGTGGTTTTCCCATGGTCACATGGCTAGTAAATATCGGAGGTGTGATTGGACGCCAGACCTTCCTGAATCCAGGCATAGCACATCATTGTATGGACAGATGCCTAATGTCCACAAATCCAATAGGATTTTCTGGCATCCCTTGTGTCTGTAAATATCAGATGGAAGTTAGCCTTCCCATGATTGATAATTTAGAAAGGTACAGTCCCAATTATGTCTGTTTGTATTTTTTTCTTTTGCCTAGTAGCATACCTTTCAGAAATCATTTTCTATAATTATTTCTTGACCAGTGAAGTGTTTCATTTCCCAGAAAACAGCCAACTTATTATTGAATCTGTGCTAATTGGACTTCTTCTCAATAGACAGGTTTTCTTCCATGCATCGATAGCACAAGTCACCAGAAGGTAGCTAAAGAGTTAGTACCACAAATATTTTTGTCCTAGATAAACAAACCATGGTTGTAGCACAACTGAAGATTGAACAATACCTACTATTTTAGTAAGGGACCTGAAAACACCTCTATTCCAATTAAAATTCTAAGAAAAAGAAAAGCGGGCAAAACAGCAATAACCATGTACAACTCAGAGCCACACAAGTCCTTTTGTCATTTGTCTGGGTTTGTCCAGCTTCCTTAGGAATATGTATCTGCTCTTCAATGCTGATTTCATCTTTCATATGGTTTCAACTCCACCCATGTCCTGATAGGGTATAAATTTATCAGGCAACCAATTGGTGATGCTTTTTTTGATTCTTCACTCCCCCCTCACTCTTCTCAGTTGTTAGTGACTTCCCCTCTGGGACCCCCACATTACCTTGCATTTATATATATATATATATATATATATATACACACACACACACACATATACACACACATACACATATATATGTATATACATATATAAAGGTTTTTATGTTTATAATAAATTCTGCACATTAATTCTAAAGCCCTCAACTATTTATATTGCCCTTCTAACCTCTTTCTTATCCCTTTTGTACATTTTCTTTAAATGTTTTATTGACCAACTTTTATTTTCTTCCTTTTTTTGTATAGCTATCACAAGTTTCTTTATCCCCACCATTCTCCTTCTCTCCCCTTCCAAAAATGACCTTACATCATAAAAAATTAGCATAACAAAGCAAAACAAATCCATACACTAGCTATGTACAAAATCACATCTCATTCTCTTCTAGCCCATCACCTCTCTGTCAAGAGATGGTCGGCATACTTTATTAGCAGCCTTCTAGAGTTGTGGTGGGCAGCTCGGTGGTACAGTGGAAAGAGTGCTGGCTGGTCCTGGAGTTCAAATCTGGCCTTAGGCACTTAGCTGTGTGACCCTGGGCAAGTCACTTAACCCTTTTTGCCTCGGTTTCCTAATCTATACAATGATCTGGAGAAGGAAATGGCAAGCTACTCCAGTATCTTTGCCAAGAAAATCCCAAATGAAGTCACAAAGAGTCAGACAAGACCGAAAAAAGACTTAACAACAAAAGAATTATGGTTGGTCATTGCATTGAGCAGTGTTTATGTTGTTCAAAGTGTTTTTTTTAATTCAATGTTGTAGACATTGTATAAATTATTCTTGTTTTGCTCATTTCAAACTGAATCATTTTATATATCTTCCCAAGTTTCTCTAAATTTGTCCTTTTCATCATTCCTAATAGTACAATGATATTCCATTACATTTATATACCATAAATTGTTCAGCCATTTCACAATTGATGGACACTTCCTTTGTAGCTAGTCCTTTGCTACAATAAAAAGACAAAAAAAGTGCTGCTATGGGTCTCTTCCCTCTTTCTTTAATTGGGTTGGGTTATATGCCTAGGAAGTATTATTGCTGGATCGATGAGTGTACACCCATTGTAAATCATTAGTTTCTTTTGGATACAGTTATGAGTTGTTTTCCTGAATGCTTCACTCAATAAATAGTTCAATTAAAAGTGCATTCGTGTGTCATCCTATGTTCCCTCCAATAATTTTCATTTCCCTTTTTTCTCATCTTTGCAAATCTGAGGGATATTGGGGAAACTTCAAGGTTGTTTTGATTCAAATTTCTATTATTAGTAATTTAAGGCATTTTTAATATGCTTACTAATCAGCTTACTTTAATCTTTTGAGAATTATCTATTCATATCCTTCCATTGATCTGATAGGGCATGGCTCCTGTTCTTATGTATTTGAATGATATAAATGTATATGTATGAATGCATAAACCTATAGATAGGTATGCATATATATTTTTTTTTCATATATAGGTACATGTATAAAAACATATGTATATATTTATATTTCTCGAATATGAGATCTTTATCAGAGAAATTTAGTGAATTTAGTAACACTTTTACTTCTGTCACAGGAAATTAAATTTTGACCCCCCCCCAAAAAAAATTACAACTTATCCACAGTTAGGCAAAGAAAGAACAGCAATATCACAGGGGAAAAATAATAAATGCTACTATCTAGAATCTCTAAAATGGGGGAAAAAAAGAAGAGAAATCAAATCTCTCCAACTCAATATTCAATTAAAAACAGGACTGTCCATGTATTTTCTCATCTAGACATAATTTAAATTTCAACATTTTGTTTCATTATTTTACAGCTGATAACAACTTATATTTTAGGGAAAACCATATCATTTTCCTTTTAAAACCATGAGCAAATTTTAAGCTTAAATTTCATTACATTTTCAGAGGTCAATATATTGTTAATTATTTTTCTTCCTGTTCAACAGTGGTGAACAATTATAACACAATTTTTCCATCTTTAAATAATATTTTCATATTTACTTACTATACAATGTTTGATAAAAAAGTTCAATGAATATATAGTTGTAAATAGTTCTCCTTAAAATAAATTAAAGAATTATTCTCAATGAATAGAGCTTTCTGATCTCAAAAAAGACATCTTTACTTAGTTTTAGTGGAAAAAAGACATGGAAATAATAATATCACATCCAGAACACACATTATGCTAGGCAGCAAAATGACAAGCACACCAACTCATAACTTTTTTTCATATTTAGCAAACTTTTCAATTAGGACTTCTTCCTGGCTATTTAAATATGTTTAAAGTAATGGTTTTCTGTAATTTGTCTTTTTCCTTTGGAAACATACCGTGCTATTGTCAGTTTTAAAAAAGAAGCAATTTTCTGACTTTTGAGATTGAGTAGGTCAAGGAAAAATTACTACTGCTGAAAACCTATAATTAAATAGAAAATGCAGCTGCACTTATGAGAAACTAAAATTAAGTTTATTCTATTAATACTTGATTCTGAAATGGCATTTGGATTTTCAGGCAAGGTTTCGTTTCTAGCCACATCTCACCTATACTGGGTCTTTATGTGTTTACTTTTAATGAGGAATATGTCAGAATAAAAGAAGAATATAATTTGGGGGTACTAGTTCTAATTGTTTGCTTTATAATCCTCCAAAATACATTATGGTAGAATTCTTTAAAAAATTAACTAAATAATCTTTTAAAACATTTCTCCCTTTTGAAAAAAGTTAAGAATATATATTTAAATATGAATATGCCCCTCTAAAATTTAATAAAGTGTTGAGGAAAAATATATAGACAGTAACCATAATATTTACTAAATAGAAATCCAGAACTACTTCTAAAAAATCAATCATTTAAGTTTTCTATTTGGATTAATATTGATTCTTTATATTCCCCTTAAATATGAAGTCTGCATCTCTCTCTCTCTCTCTCTCTCTCTCTCTCTCTCTCTCTCTCTCTCTCTCTCTCTC
>NW_020954557.1:12137778-12214781 GCF_900497805.2 Vombatus ursinus
CACATCTTGCTATACAATACAAAAGTGGCTTGCCAAGAGTAAAACACAATTGTTTGAATTTTCGTGATTATAGGATCGGTTTTCTGAACACAGATCCGGTCTGAATTATCTGAAGGAAATTTCCTGGTCTCTCAATCAGGTTACAGTTAAAGAGTTAAAATATTTTGTATAAACACGAATGCAACAAATAAATACAGCCATTTAGAACAATTTGAGAAGTCATAATATTTATCACTGTTTAATTTTAATAGTGCATTTTCACAAATGAAGATAAACACCCTTTAACCTCTCTTACAAAACTCTTGGATTGAAATCTGAATACAATTTACATAAAATTAGGTATAATGTGAAAGCCTTCTTCAGGCAAATATATGAGCACTGAAAATTTATTTTTTTGCTTTGAAATAGTAATAATCTCTGTGTTAGAAACTGAATCTGGGTAACAGGGTCTCAGGAGACCCTTGAATGTTTTTGTTTTTAATTCTCTCCATCTTCAAAAATGAAGCCTCTAATTTTCTTCAACATTTATGAGTTTTTTAGAAATAGTTTGAAAATATAATGACTAGTTAATACAAAACCAAAATGGACTAAAAGTTGTAATTGGGAAAAAGAATTCTATATGAGAGAAAATAATATTTAAAATTTCCTGGGAGAAAATGATAGCTTTTTTTCTTTTCTGTTTTAGGAGTTTTCTTTATTTTGTTGTAGACTGTTTCATAAGCATCTTGAAAACTACATTTTAGAGCCCAGATACTACCCTTACTGTGCACTGATGCCATGAAACTGGGTATGTGGTGCTAGTGGTTTAATTAATTTGGTTTTGGCTTTATCACAAATCCACTTTTAGGTATTGAACATTTAAAGAGAAAGAATAGCAAAGAGGGGTCAAAAAAAAAAACCAAAAGGGATTGGAAATCAGGATAAGTTTTGCCATTGTTTTAACCAATGACTTCCTTTTTCCCTCTTTAAGTGAATTCACTGTTCAGGCCTGGGACCTGTTTGTTTGGTCAGTTTTTTTTTCTTCTTCTTTGGTTAACGTACTGAGGCCCTGGAATTTTATTTTCCAGATGCCTGTATCCCACGGAGGGGAGGAAAACTGAGCCATGAAGTTCCTATTTGCATAAAACGCAGAAACATCTGTCACAAGCTTCTTCTTGGTTGAGTTTGGCATCAGGGGAATTCTGCAGTCGATCATCTGCCCTTAACATCAGGTTCTCGTGGAGTCAATGAGAGCCACCAGTGAAGGTGTCCAGGGGCACGAGGATCATTTGCTTGGTTCACAATAGGCATATTTACAATTATATCCTTAACAGGATGATTATATAACAGGCCCTGTCATACACAAAAATTAGCTTAGGCAGAGCATGAGCACTGTTCTAATTGACACCACTTCTTGGCAAATATGTTTCTTATAAAGGTAATGACAATTTAATCATACTCATACTTGTATATTTATCAGGAGCACAAAGGAGAAGTGTTTTGTCCAGGGCGACACAGGCATAAGGCTTCATTTGGATAGAATTTGGGTTTGGGTCTAACTTTAGGGCCTCGAGATAGGACTATTGTTAAGACCACATCACATACTCAGAAAGCCAAATTGCCTCTGTTGCTGGAGTAGGTTTTTCATTCTACAAGTGCAAATGAACTTTAAAAAGATATATAACTAATACTTTAAAAATGTTTATTTGTCATTCTCTTCACCATGTTAATTTCCTCAAGCCATTCAATTATACAACTATAAATTTCAAGCCCTGTGACCAGAATTGTCTAAAAACTTAGCTGGACAGATACATCAATATAGATAAATACACACATTCAAAATGCATAAAGATATATCAGATTGCATATAGCTATGTTATTTAAAAGGAACATAATCATTTTGGCTGAAATATTACCTTCGAAACCAAAGCAATGACTTCAAGTGATTTTTAGACACTACTTTCCAAAATAAAACCATATCTTACCATCTACTCTAGTCTCACTATTTATTAACTACTTGGTAATAAGTATAGTTGAATAGGATGATTTTTTTAAATTAGTATCTATTTGTTGTCTCCTATTTGATTCCCAGAGATATCTTTCATCTAATCTTGCTCCTTCAGTCTTTGAAAGTAAATTGCAACCAAAAAAATAGTCTTGGTAGCCATTTAACAAATTCAGATGTTTAAATACTAACTGTTCTTTTTCTAGCAGACTGGCATAATTGGACCAAAAGTTTCTCTGACGCTGGTCTCAGAACAAGCAGTAATCAGATAGCAGACTTCTTTCAAACTTTTCTGATTCATAAATAATATAGTAGTTTACTAACAGGAAGTTTGTGGGAAGCAACAGTACACAGTCTAGCAATCCATCTGTTATTATAGAACCCAGAAAAGCTGAATCAGGATCTTAGATGTTTATGATATCAAAGATGTTCATGGAATGTTATTAAAATCATTATTAACAAAAATGGAGTGTTTTAAATGTTTAAAGTAAATCCAGACAATTCCAAATTTTACTCAGCTACATGTATATGGCAGAAGGGACAACATCATTTCCAATCAAATAAAAATTTTAAAAGGCATTGCATTTTAAAAGGATGGTTATTCAATGTTCATGCTGAAATGGAGAAGCATTTCTTACCTACTATTAAGTTACTGAACAATTTAAAAATATCGTAATCAGGCTATTTTAAAAAAAGCTACCAGCTTCAGCAATACATCCTTATAGTTTAAAATCAAAAGAAAGCATTTTGTTACTATGGTTAATGCATGCTATCTGTGATGCAATTTCTGCCTTTGATACCGATAGTTAGAACAGTCAAAGTTTCAATGCCTTCCCCACACCTTCTGAGTGGCTAAAATCAGAGCCTTTCTTAAGAACGTACGTTTGGGCGTTTTGGTTTTGCACTGCTGTTATTCTTGTAGGTAATCTTCCAAAGTCTGACTGGAGCTTGAGAGCAGCTTGATTAAGATAAAATACTGAAAAGGACAGGTGATGGCCAAGTGAGGGTTATTACCTAGGAATCATAATACTGAGACCTCTTTTGTTTCAGATTTTCCCTGGATGAGATCTGGTTATTTTTCCTTTTATGAGTATTTGTACAAGGCATTATAATAGTTCATTCTGTTGTAACAAGGTGCACAATCCCAGCCAAACCTGCCTTCCGAGCCAGCCAAAGGACAGACTTCAAGCCCTCTGAAACAATGGCGACCTAACAATTCCTAAACGTTTCAAATGTAGCTACAATCCATACTTACTTTGAAATATGATGATCTGAGACATTCTATCACAAGACCCATAATCAACTAGAAATATGCTCTGACCCTTAAGTAAAAATCAACTCTGCCTAACCTAACTTAAAAGAGGGATCTAAAATGTTTGGGTATCTATGCCGGCAATAAGGTAAATAGGTTACAATTTGGAGACAAAATATCTGATCCCTATTCATCTCAGGTTTCGTTTTTGCTTAGGAGTATTTTCATTGACTCTTCACTGCAAGCATGCATAGGGGTATGTGGGGGGTAGGGGGCGAAGTCTCTACATAATCATGCCTTTGATACATTCAGGAGTGTGGAGAGGTCCTCTTGTGACGCCTGGCTGGGTCCAGCATTTCTGCTCTCACCATTCCCCCAAGCTCAAGGCTAGGTTAGCCTTTTCTGCTAGCATTTACAAGAGTGCCATCTTCTGGCTTTCTGAATGAGGTAACTTCTCTAGTCGTTCACTTCTGTCAAACCACTGGAAAGTCCATTATTTAAAGGATTGTTATAAGGTTCTGACCCAGGATCCCATATGCTTTTTGTTGGGGGGGAGGTGGGGAGGTGGGGAGGTGGGGAAGTAAGTATGAAACTGTGACTTCCCGACAAGGTAGTGGGTTATGCTAATCATCGATCTTCCCCTACCTGTATGCCTCCAGAGTAGGGGGACTCACTTTGATTCCTGATGTGTTTGTCTTGGAAGAAACCTTAGAGATCACTTAGTCTAACTCTTAGATTTTTATATGGGGTGATTTCTTCATTTCTGTGGAGAAAGAATCCTAGAATCATAGGGTTGGAAAGGACTTTAGACTGCCTAGGTCTTACAATGGATAGTGTCCAATCTGCCGTCAGTAAGACCTAAGTTCAAATTTTGCCTTCAACATTCAGTTGCTGTGTAACCCTGGTTAAGGCACATGGTGTTTCTAAACCTCAGTTTCTTCAACTGTAAAATGGGGCCTATCTCACAGGGTGGTTGGGAGGATCATACAAGATGACACAGGTAAAGTGCTTTGCAAACTTCATAGTTCTATATAAATGCTACCAGTTGTTATTACTATCAGGTCCCTTTCACCACAGAAATGTATTCTTCACCATCCCTGACAGGAGCTTATCCAGAATCTGCTTAAACACACCAAAAGTTCACTGCCTTAGGAGACTGCCCATAGTCTCAGCACATCTCTTTCATAGTTAGAAAGAAAACTCTCCCACTCTCCCTTAATTTTCTTAAACTGATTTTCTGTCTCTCTGTCTGTCTCTCTGTCTCTCTCTGTCTGTCTCTCTCTCTCTCTCACCTCCTTTCCTTTCTCTCTCCCCATTTTTTTCTCTCTCTGTGACTCTATCTCTCCTATTGACTCTCTTCCTCCACCCTCTCTCTCTTTCCTGGAAGAGGTCTCTTTCATTTCTTTCCTCTTCCATTTCTCCTTTCCTTTGCTTTTGATCGTCATACTTTAATCTTAGGCTTCACCTTTTTTATTGTGCTAGGTTTATACTCTGAATGTTGCTTGTACTGCTTGGTCTTTTCCCCACTAAGTTTAATTTCATTCCTGTGATACTTGTGCTTCCTCCTCCATCCCCAATTTCTTATTCTAGTTTTCTTTGCTTGATTTCATCCTTTATTTTTTTTATTCTGTTGTCTCTTTTTCCTGAGGTTCATTTTTTTTTCAAATAACTCCTCTCAACGATCCTCATTTCAGTTGTCATTATATTTTCCTAAAATTGCCCTAACTCTCCTGATTAGTATAATTTATATAAATATGCCCTTTCTCCTTCAAAACTTCTCTAGAAATAAAACAATAACGGCTACAAGCAAATACAGGAAAGGCTAAATCTTTTAATGACATTCAGCAACAGATAAATATCCAAAATAGCAATGGCTCTTTAAAGCTTTCAATATGTATCTCATAGTAATACATTTAAACACCAAATGGTGCAATGTAGGAGAAATGGCACCAAATGGTGGTATACAAGAAAACTACTTTGCCCTTTCTGTCGTTTCTACCAATCATTATGGTGGGAGTAGTGCAGGGCATATGAAGCATTCAATAAAGACTGGAGAAATGGGTGGTTGAATGTCTTTGAAAGAGGCAAGGCCAGGTTGCCAGCTATTCAGGTTGGAACCCAGACACAGCATGATGTGGCACATGCACAAAATGGAGACACTTCTGTCAAGATGAGCTCAGGCAATATAGAAAATCTCAAACAAAATGCAAAGAAGGTATAATAGCTTTCCTTCTTTTGAGAACAAGTTTTGTTTGTTTATTTGTCTTAACAACAGCACGCATTAAGTATTTAAAAGGAGGCTATATAGGTAATGGCAGAGGAAGTAAAACAAAAAGACAAGGAAAAGTGAGCTAACAAGGAGGGTGGGGTGAAATGTCATGGGGGGGAGGTTTGAGAGAGCTTAAGCTGAGGAGAATGATATATGCATAGTTAGAAGCCAGTAGGGGTTGAAGCATGAACTCAAGTGATAGAATTATTTGAACATGAGAGAGGATGAAAATTTTGGTCTAAAGGAAATTAATTGAAATAACTATCTTTCTCCAGGTTTCCTGAATCACCAGACAAGTCAACCAGGTTAATGAATCTTTCCTGAACCTGAAGGGAGGCAAAATAAGGGCAAAAAAAAAAAACAGTGGACCAGAGTACTCACTTTGGCAAAGGAATTAGGCAACAAGCTAGAAAACTTGATATACATCCTATACAACTTCACCCTAAACTCTGGCTACCTTGTATTTCTTGTTATTTCTACTCATCTCATAAGATATAAGGACTAGAGACATCTTTTCAGTTTCTTTGAGATCCTCTACAGTGTTAGATATTTAATAACTATGGATCCTTAATAAATACTTATTTAGTGAATCATGGATAAAAACAAAAATAGTTTCTCTCTCTCATTCTGATAATGAGCATTTATTTTATAAGCATGGATTCTTATTCTCATCACCCTAAGAAGATATTCAGAAATTAAATCCTCCAAATGCCTTTCTAAATTTTATTATGCTATCTAAGTGATGAAAAGAGGAAAGGAAGAGAGGGAAAGGTGGAAGAAACAAAAGGGAAGAGAGGAGGGTGAAGAAGGAGAGGAAAGAGGAAAGGGGGTAGGAAGCAGAGACATAGAAAGACAGAGACAGCGGAGTTTGAATTTAAGGAAAGGATGACCCAGCATGGAAAAAAAGAGTTTCTATTGTTTTTTTTTAAGCCTAATTGAATTGCCCACCCAGCTGAAAGAAAGCATTGACTGTGATATGAAAACACACACAATCTATCAGATGATTTAAAAGGATGGCCTTAGTTCTCAAGCAGAGAAACCTCACAGAGAACAGAGGGGTAGCTCCAATCAAACTGAACAAAAGGGATACCTGGATGTGAAAGGCAATAGAGCATACTGGATAAAGCATTGGATTCAGGTGTGAATATCACCTTTGAAGCCTATGTGACCAAGCACAAGTCACTTATGTATGTTCTTTAAGCCTCAGTTTCCTCATATGGAAAATGAGGGGGTAGGACTTGATGGCTTCCAAGGTCAGCTCTAAATTTATGATCCTCTAATTCATGTGTGCCATCCCATAGGACCTCTCAGCTAGGTCAAGTTGAGTGAAGTCTACATGCCTGATGTTGACAGTCCAACCCAGTCATACATAAACATGTCACAGGAGTTTGGAATTTCCATTATTTCCTGACTGGATGTAGTCATGATACCTTGGTTCTTTGGCAGTCAGAAAACAATAAATGTTTCCAGAAGAAACAGAAATATACCATAAATAGGGTTCCTTCCTTTCAAATTTCCATGTTGCTGTTCTCAAAAGGGGGTGTTATCCCACAGTAAGTTACTCTTAAAAAAAATTGTCCCAATAACAGTGACTGATGAAAAATGGTTCCTAAGACATGAAGGAAAATGTGGATATTCCATTTGCTGACAATTGGGAACTAAATTCACTTCTCATGAAGTGGCTAATTTTTAAAGGACAAAAAAAAAAAAGAAAACAAAAAATACTTGAGAACTATTATTCAATATGCCTTAAGGTAAAAATCAGAAGACTTTAAGTGGTAGGATTTTAGAACTATATGACCATTTATTTTATGTAAATTGGATCCTATCTTCCTGATTACCAAATTCTTTATTTCCAATGAAATTACTTCAAAGGCATTGATCCTTCTCTACACTCTTTTCACTTTCTTTTATATTTTTATTTCACCAATTGACAGTTGGGTCAATAAACAAAATATTAAGGATTAAAGAATTTGAGGGGAGAGGAATTTTTAGTAGTTGTTTGTAACCTATTAGTTCAACATTTCAGTCATATCTGTTTCAGAACAGATGAAAACATATACCCAGTCAAAAGAAAACTTCATTCATTTAGCAAATATGTATTGCTCACCCACTCCAATATAGTCAATAATCACACTAAGAAGGATCATTTTAAATAAAAACCATTCTGACCCAAACATATTATACTCCTAACAAAACAGAAATCAATTCAAATGGTTACCTGAATAAAAATAAAATAAAAAGTACTAGTTCCTGAAGTACTTTATCTCCATCCAAAGCAAAATAATATGCCTTTATATGAAATTTCAGGTTTTCTTTTCCTCCAAAAGGCTAAGCCATTAATTGGCCCCCATACTCCTCTGATGCATGGTTGCTATTTAACAAAAAAGTTTATCTTAGAGATAGTCTGGCACCAAAACTCATTTAAAATGCTGTCTAGACCAAGTGGGTAAAAAGTATGCCAACTTACTACATGTTCTTAATGCCTTTTCTGCCTTTATTTCATTAGTGGGTAAGTGCCACAAACTAAAAATTCATGATATTCCTGGAATAGGGTTTGGACGTGAGAGTACTACTTGTATATTGAAAGATTAGTTCCATCTCAATCCCCCATACATGTCACATCTCTGGAAAGTCACTTGACATGAATCAGTCTGAGAATTAAAACAAGCAGGTGCACAATATAGTATCCAGAATAAAATAAACATGGTTGCATTTTTGAGTGCCAGTTTATTTTGTCCATTAAATCTCCAGCCACTACTTGAGTTGTCTACCCATGTTTGACATAGAGGCTTGGTGCCCTCTGGTGTCCACTGTTGTGTATTGCAGGGCTTCAGATGGTTTTGTTCGGAGTTGTTTTTCTTAATCCATATCTCATGCATTATATTTAAAGCCTTCATTCAGATCCTGAATACCATAAAAGAGCTTACTAGAAACCAGACTGACATTTTTTTTTTACTCTAGTGATCTTGGTTAAGCAACAAACCAACTCTCCTAAATACCAAGCATTTTAATGCTTAGTTTAAGGGATCCATTCTCCTCATCTATTCCTGTACCGGATTAGAGACCTTCCATTCATCTCCACACTGTTTTTCTTTTCTTTAACATCTTTCAGTAACCCCTCCAATAAGGGTACATTTAACAAACCATGTCCCAGAAGTCTTCTTCTATTTTTTTCCTATATTTCATGGCTAGCAGTGCAGCATTCAGACTGTCCATCTGTTTAAATGTTATCATTCAGTCATTTCAGTCATGTCTGACTCCTCATGACCCCATTTGGGGTTTTCTTGGCAGAATTACTGGAGTGGCTGCCATTTCTTTCTCCAGCTCATTTCACAGATGAGTAAACTGAGGCAAACAGGGTCAAATGATTTGCCCAGGGTCACGTAGCTTAGTAAGTGCTTGAAGCCAGATTTGAACTGAGGAGGGTAAGTCTTCCTGATTCCAGGCCTGGCAGTCTATCCAGTGAACCACCTAGCTGCCTCTGTGGTTAAATGTCATGTTACATAATAAAATTTCAAACTCTGAAAAAAACTGTTGCTTTTTTCACATTTCCCTGAATAAATTGATGCTGTCTTTCTATTAGGACAGTGGTTCAGAACTAGGGTTGAATTAACTTGTTTTTAATTTTTCCTTTAATAACAGTATTTTAATATATTTGGTTTCCTTTGTAATCCTACATGTTTTATTTTATACATTTAAAAACATGATTCTGAGAAAGGATCTGCAGGATTCATGAGATCACCCAAGGGGTCCATGTCACAAAAAAAGGTTAAGAACCCCTGTTTTACGATTGAGTAAGTGAAGGCTTCATAGGATCATAAGATCTGGAGATAGAAGGGCCACCAGGGACATCTACTCCAACCCCCTCATATTATAGATGAGAAATATGAGGTCCAGGGTGGTTAAGGGACTCAAGGTCACACAGGTAACAAGTATCAGAGAAGGTATTTTGAACTCTTGTCTTCTGATTCCAGTGCCAGAACTGCCCTCCCAACTTTCCTTCACACTCAAGTTTTACCCCAAACAAATCCCAACTACAGCATGTCCCCATGTTCCACATCTACTCTCTAAGCATTTAGTAAATATAAATATGTTTAAACTGAATCTAGCATTGCATTTAAATAAATAATGTTGGCCATTGGAATCCCTCCCAAATATTATTTTCATTTATTTTTTTTGTTTGTTTTTTAAAGTATCTTCCTTCCCATGACTCTTAAGAAAACACTTTATAATGACTCTTTCAAACCAAAATTTCCGCAGAAGAACACATAAAAGGGGAAAAACCTTGTTTTTGCAACATTTATGTCATAAATCATAGTTCACATTACTTTGGTGCTTTATAATGTACAAACTACTTTAGTTACAATGTCCCCTACTAGGTAGGTTGTGCAGGTGCTGTCCCCCCTTTTCAGGTGAGGGAGCTGAAGCTCGATGCCTCACTCAAGGATCCATGGAGTCATCCTAGGAATCAGGTCTTTTGACTCCAGGGCCAAGGTTTGTTCTACCTAAGTTCAGAACGTTTTTCCTAATTTCCCCAAGCCATTAAAGGCAAAATAAAATTACTAAATAAAATTTAAAGAATGCAGTTTCATTTATTTTTCAAAAAAGGATGAAGTGTTAGCTGTAAAGACTACCTGATACCACACTGCATGTTGACCTTTTCCTTCGACTTGCCATACTTATTGCTAATACTAACACTCATTTCCCATTGATGGATTAAGATGACTGTCATTGACCAATGTTCATGTTAAGAACATGAATACATATGTAAGAATATGTATGTGTATATATGTATATATACATATATGAAAATTAATATTACAACATAATAATAAACAGTTAAAAATTGAATTACAAAAGTTCATGCTATGACATCATGCTTGTGTCACCATTGAGACAGGACAATGCAACAACTTTAGTATATCCAGGGGTGTGCTAGAGCCAGCTCCTATGGGTTCCAGAGAGCAGATCACACCTTGGAAATCTGCAAACACTACAAATCATGCTGGATTTGTTGTTTTGTTAATTGTCCAGGATTAAGAAAGTGAAGTAGAACATGTTAGTAATACAGATTAAACTTTTAAAATGTGTTGTGCATTATTTTTTCACCTGGAGTGCCAACTGTTAAATGTTTACTAACAACCACTGGTTAAAATCTTAAGACATCACTCCCCCTTATAAACTACAGCAGAGAAAGAAGGAAAACTCAGGCAAGAAACCTACACAATGACTACAGCAATGTAAATGGAAAGAACAACAAAAACACCAAACTGAACACTATGTAATTATAACTAAACTTAGCCCCAGATAAAGGAGGAGAAAATGCAACTCCAGCTCTTATTTACATGGATGGAGGACAACAGGAAAGGAAGATGACATACTCTGTCAGATGGAGATGATGCATTGTTAAGTTTTGCCAAACTGTTTTTTATCCCCCTCTTTTTATTCTAGCTTGTGAGGGATAGTGCTGAGGATAGGAGATAGAGGAGGGATAAATTCAGCAATGAAAGTGCTATCAATAATTGCTATCAATTAAACATAAGTTTGACAAAAATAAGTGCTATCAAACAAAAGATATGAATAATTTTTTTTAGTAAAAGACACTTTTTCTCTCTCTGGGCCTCAGTTTCCTCATCTATAAAATGATAATGGACTTAACTTCTAAGGTGACTTTGAGTTCCCAGTCAATGAGCCTATCATCCTAAGGCTATCATAAAACATCATGTAATGTCTAATCAAGCTATTGAAGTATCTGAGCCTTTCCATATTGCTGGCTGCTAAACTTTACCCCAAATGGCATGCATCTAAGTCTAATCACTCAATTTATATTTGCATTATACCCAGATATATAATCATGTTCATCTGGGGTTCTGATTTTATTTCTGCCAGAGGCATCATTAAACTCCCCAAGTGGATTCAATAAACTTGACTCCAAAGGCTAGAGGACTGGCAAACTGACAAATAAGGGCATACTTCATAAGCTTTCCAAAGACATCAAGGGTAAAATAAACATTTTGACAAGCTTGAGAGGAAACTCTGAGCCAATGAGAGCAAAGAAAAGTGATCTGTAACTGAAGTAAAAAAAAAATTCAGGTGATTTCTCTAGTTTGAGGAGAACTGAAATTGATGAACTGGATATTTTAAGAGAGCCAAGAAACTTCATGCTTAAAGTTTCTAGCACTTTCATGCCTTTCCCTTCCCCCTCCTCCTCCCTATCAAGATATCAGATGATCTAGAGCAGTAGCTCTCAAACTTTTTGGTTTCAGAACTCCCTTACACTCTTAAAAATTATTGAGGCTCCCAAGATGCTTTTTTTTAACATGTGTTATATCTATTGATGTTTACTGTATTAGAAATTAAACATCTTAGTATTATTATGAAAATAGTTTTGACCTCACAGACCTCCTGAAACAGACTTGGGGACCCCCAAGGGTCCCCAAACTATACTTTGAGATCTGCTGATCTAGGGGCATTTAATTCACCTCCTAGGATATAAGAATGAGCCCCCTTTACACTTAGATACTGAGTCATTCTGAAGCCAATAAATTAAACAAATATATAAGCCTGGATTAGCCATTGTGAGAACTCACCAGAACATTGTTTTATTCATTGTGTAGTATTGAAATGATCTACAATTCTTTGGAAGACTAATACTATGGTTATTTCTTTTAAGGGTTACTACTACATGCTTCTTATAATATTTCAGCAATAAAATGAACAAGGGAAATTGTTCTAAAGTTTTGTGTGTTCATTTTATCTTTCCCCACTCCCTGCTCCCCCCAGGGAATCTTGGCCAAGCAACAGTACCTAACTATTGAAACTAAATATTGTTATTTTTTACCGCATGGGAAATTTAAATATTAATGCAGTGGCATGGTGAGTGTGCTAAATTATATTGCAGAATGTAAGGGAGACAAAGGCAATGATGATGAAAAATCTTGGGGTAGATGAGAACTAGAGAAGAGCATGATGGTGGTAGCAGAAAAAATATGGCAAGTGAAAGAAAGAGAATAGCAAGAATGTAATCAAGGATGCCAGGGCTAAGGATAAAATAGGCAGGCCATAACAATGGAAGGGAGAATGGGAGGAAACATTTGGGTGAAGGAGAAAGGCAATAGGAGTATGTGGAACAAAGTGTGGATCATTGAACTGACCATAATACCAATACCTTTTCCCCTCTTGCTGGAGATAATTCTAATATAAATTTGCTATTAATTTTATATTACATTCCTCTTCCAGGAGATGATCATTTGGAAACATGAGCCATATTATGACGCTAAGTGTGCAGTCTCTGTGGATTTTCTGTGGTTTTCAGCCTTCATTATTCTGTTTATAATAATTTCCCTTTCAGGAAATGCTTGGAGAAAATGTTTCAGAATGTGGTCAGAATAAACTCATTAAATCATTTTAAATTAATGTGACGGAAGATAACAAGAACATCCAATGAAGTGAATAAGAGGAAGTTAAATTCAATTTTTTTTCATATAACATTAACCAGCCATAACAAAAGGATGACAAAATCAACAACCTCTCCCTTCCTTGCCCTTAGCCTTAGATTGTCTTCAAAAAGAAAAGACAGGGATAGAGACTTAGGACTTCATAAAAATATAGGGAATTCTGGATTAAGGAAGCCCTTCCTGTCAAAGCATGTCAGCACCTTTTCTGAAACCAGAGCACCAATAAGTTAAATGACATGTCCAGGGTGATGCCACTACTGTGCGTCAGAGGAAGAACTCGAACCCAGGTCTTCTGGCCCCTAGCCTCACTTTGTATCCATTATGACTGGCAACATCTCTTTAAAAAAGGAAAGCAATAGTTTTACATTAGAAGCACCAGGCACACTCAAATAACCATTTGTAAATAACAACATGTAAGGAAGCAGCTTCAGTTACCTCCACTTAAATAAACTGCCCTGACTTTCAGGATTGGGAAAATGCATTTGGCCCAGTTAGGAACCCACTCAAAATGTTGTGGGTTTGGCATTTCAAATCAAGCCCAATCCCTTTGCTATTTGAATTCATTTATTCTTGGCAAAATGTAACTTCCTGCCTCTAAGAAGAAAGGCTTAAAAAGTCTCATAAAAATTATTCCAAAGGCTTCTTGGACTTCAAAAAGCTCTAACAAAACAACATTTTGATTAGTTAAATATATAGAATCCAATGCATACGGATTAAATTTCCTTACTTTACAAATGAGTTTCCCAATTAAGGAGGCCAGGGGTAGCATTTGAAAATAGGATTTGGAGATGTTTAGCCAGGAAGAAACACATTGGCGTTCATTCTATGGCACCAGTTATGAGAAAGGTCATAAGACCACAGGGATACCAGGCCTATAAGCACCATAAGAAAATGTGGCCAAAGGCAATGCCCAAAGAATGCTCCTCAGGTACAAGTTCAGAGACAGAGGATCCAGGCCTCACTGGAATTCTCCCTGACCTAAAAACAAAATTTAGGCTGATAAATTTCATGTTTTGAAAAATAAGTTGATTTGAAAGTCTTGAGACAATTCATAGATTTAGAGCTGGAAGGGACCATATAGTTTTACGAATTAGACCCAGAGAGGTTAACTGACTTGCCCAAGAGTCTATGGATACAAACATACATATTTTAATTATTTTAAAGATTTTTTAAAATCTTCACTGTTGTTAAAACCTGTGATAACTAATTTAACATGCATTAAATGGAGTGATGCAAGCTGTCTATATCTTAATGATGATGATAATAATAATAATAGCTTGTGGTCATTCTTTTTCGGTTGGTCCAACTCTTTGTGACCCTATCTAGGGTTTTCTCGGCAAAGATACTGGAGTGGTTTGTCACTTCCTTCTCCAGATCATTTTATAGATGAGGAAAGTAAGGAAAACAGAGTTAAAAAGTGATTTGCCCAGGGTCACACAGCTAGTAAGTATCTGAGGCCAAATTGAACTCAGGAAGATGAGTCTTCCTAACGCCAGGCCTGTGCTCTATCCACTGCACCATCTCGATGCTCCCCCCCAATGTATATGTGCATATATATATATACACACACACACACACGTATATGTATATATGTATATGTATGCATATGCATGTATATGTATGTATATGTATAATATACGTATATGCATGTATGTATGTATAATAATATACGTATATTATAATAGCTTACATTAATTTCATGTTTGACACTTACAAAGGACTTATTATGCCTTATGTAATTCCCAGCACCCCTGTGAGGTAATTAGGGCAAGTGTTCCTTTCCATAGCATCTCCTAATTAGAAGGGATCTCACTCAGTAAGCATTTATTAATCACCTTCTGTGTTTTAAGTGTTCATCTTATAAAAATAAAAGTAATCCAGTCCATGAATTCAAGAAGCTTACATTCTAATGGGAGGCTTAACTATTCCAAGTTAAGTAAACACAAGATATATGCAAAATAAATACAAACTGATGAGGTGGGAGTAGAATGACATCACTAAGAACTGGGAGAATCAGGAAAGGCATCTTGGAAGAGGGAGCACTTGAATTGAGCCTGGATGAGAGATGGGAGCTCCAAGGGGCAGGGCTAAGGAGGAAGAGCATGGAAGAAAAGCCTTGAGGTAGACAGGGGTGGGGAGCCTTCAGCCACATGTGGCCCTCCAGGTCCTCAAGTGCGGCCCTTTGACTGAATCAGTCCTTCACTCTGTGAAGTTTAGATTCAGTCAAAGGGCCACAAGTGAGGACATGGAGTGCCACACGTGGCTTCGGGGCCACAGGCTCCCCAACCCAATCTAGTCCAACTGGTAACTAAGCAGGAATTTCCTCTATGAGGTCCCTGACAAATGATCACCTAGATTCTATTTGAAACCTCTGGAATTCACAATCTCCAAAGCAGCTCATTATACATTTCCACTTGGGGAAAGTTTTTCCTTATACCAGTTAAAATATACCTCACAGCAACCTTTACCTATTTACTTCTAGTTATGCCCTCTGGATTCAACCAGAACAAAATGAGGACCAAAGAAATTAAGTGATTTACTCAATAAGGTCACACAGCTGCTGACCCCAAACTCAAATCCAGGTCTTCTGACTCTAATTCATGTTGCTATAGTAAGCCATTTTTTTTGTTTGGTTGATTCAGTTGTGTCCAACTATTTGTGATCCCATTTGGGTTTTTTTTGTTGTTGTTGTTTTGTTTTGTTTTATTTTTTGGCAAAGATACTGGAGTGGCTTGCCATTTCCTTCTCCAGCTTATTTTACAGATGAGGAAACTGAGGCAGAGTTCAGAGACTTGCCCAGGGTCAAACAGCTAGTAAATTTCTGAGGCCAGATTTGAACTCAGGTCTTCCTAACTCAAGCCTGGCAGTCTATCCATAGAACCATTTAGCTGCCAACCCATGATTACTTTCTTTATAAATCAATTGACCATATTAGACCTATACTCATCCCCTAGACAGGGGTCACAAACCTGCGGCCTAGAGCCCACATGTGGCCCTCTAGGTCCTCAAGTTCGGTCCTTTGACTGAATCCAAACTTCACAGAACAAATCCCCTTGATAAAAGGATTTGTGCTGTAAAGGCCACACCCAAGGATCTAGAAGGCCACAGGTTCCCCATCCCTGCCCTAGGAGAACTTTCAATAAACTAGAAGAAATAAGACTATGGTCCCTGTCTAGATTCTGTCACTAGTTAGCCATGTGATCTTAGACAAGTAATTTTGATCTCCTAGTCTCCAAAACAGGGGTAAGAGTACCTGGCCTATTTAGCTCAAAAGGTTATTTTAAGAGTCGTATAAGTAGAGTTGGAAGGTACCTTAGAGACTGTCTACTCCGTCTGACTCATTTTGTAAATGAGAAAACTGATTAGTGATGATGGTCTTGGATTTGAACTCATATTTTGTCATTGTGCTATAGTTTATGTATTATATAGGTTTTCTGTATATAGTATATATAATACATGTCAGACAGGAAAGGAGAGGAAGCTATCCCTTATATATTAGGAGGCAGCATGGCCCAGTAGAAAGATAACCGCACATCTGGAGTCAGAGAATCTAGGTTTCAACTTCCCTGGTCCCTAGTTTTCATATCTGTACAATAATGGGTTCAGGCTAGATGACCTCTGAGGTCTCTTTTGGGTCTCAATCTATGTTCCTATGATTTGGGTGTTGATAGATGCTATGCCTGGGTTTATTGCACAGATTGTGAGATGCAAGAATATATCAAGTAATGATAATCCCAATGTTTTACATCATGTATATTTGTGAGTTACCCAAGCATCTTGAAAGCCCTGTTGCTGGGTATATTTAATCAAAGAGAAAGCGCCTTCTTTTCCATTCTTGGTAGAGCCATGTCTTGGCACAGTCCAGCATATCTCTGTTTTGAATGGTTTCCACACTGACCAATGCAGTATTGATTTTACGTCGGTTCAGAGCTAACTCTCCATTGCAAATGCTATGATAAGCTTCAGTAGGACTTCTTTTTCTTAAAGGTCTTCATAGCAGGAAGGGAACGACTTTTGGCACCATGGGTATATCCTCAGAAACATCTGTTTATATCTCATAGGTCATGAAGTCATACATAAATGATCACAGTGCCCTTCTACCAACCTATATGCCAGCAATGGGAGTGGGGTGGGAAGCACATGGAAGAAGGTATGGGAATAGGAAAATAATTTGAACAAAGTATAAGTTTGCAGTGTCAAAATGTGAGTAAGTAGAGTAACAGTAGAAAAAAAAATTTTGGCGAGGCAATTGGGGTTAAGTGACTTGCCCAGGGTCACACAGTTAGTACGTGTCAAGTGTTTGGTCTCAGGCCAGATTTGAAATCAGGTTCTCCTGACTATAGGACTGGTGCTCTATCCACTACACCACCCAGCTGCCCCTACAGTAGAAAATTTAAGAATAAAATGAACCAATGTGTTTTTCCCCCTGCAATAAGGTAATGCTTATGGGTATCTCTGACATATGTCTATGTATTTGAAAAATACAAATTGAGACTTCATTCAATAAGCAAGGATTGATGCTACAAGGACCTGGGGCTTTTCCTTATCAATGGTTACATCTTATCTTCACTAACTTTTTTGGTTACCCACAAAAGTAGAAGTAGCAGCAGCAGCAGCAATTGGTGGTGGTGGTGGTGGTGGTGGTGGTGGTTCTTGAAGAGGACCAATGACATCACAAGGGCAAGGTCTTAACTTGCCTGTGAATTGGATGTGAGTGAACCAGAGCTAAGCAAAGTCATTGGCCTCACTCTCTCTTCCAGAGTCATCAAAGTCTGGTGGCAAAGACAAAGGCCAAGATACCTGGTGATGGCCCAGCGGGTGACCTTGGCCTTTCTAAATTAAGACTGGGAAAGAACCACAAAAGAATGGTGAGGGGAAGATATTCTTCCTTCTCCCAAGGGAACAAAAACCCTAACCCACTATGTAAATGATAATTATTAATACTTGCTCCTTAGAAGCAGGGACTGTTAGATTTTGTCTTTGTCTCGCACAACATCCTGAGCATAGTAGTGACTTTATAACTGTTTACTTGAATTGAACCTAGTCCAAATACTTCATTTACAGATGGAGAGTCTGGAGCTGAGAGCTTTTATTCTGCATATACTTAGACCACAGATTTTAGCTACATCATCCAGTGGAATGGTATAAATCAGTTTTACTAAATAATGGGTGCTACATGTCCATGACATCAATGAAACAAAAAACATATTTTGTATTAGAGTCTTGGTTGGCAGAGATAATTGTTTTTACTAAGATGTATTTTTTTTAAAGGTGACGTGCCAGCTAAGAGAACATTGTCCAATTTCTTCTATATGAATGAGCTTCCCCACTCCTCTCTCTTTAAAAAAAAATAGATTTGAGATCCTATGATATATCTCCTACACTGAAATCTTGTGTCGAAGCAATCCATTTCTCTGTACACTGGTTCTTTTCCCAACAATTCAGGCAGATTTATCACGGAATATTGCATTATCACCACTAGGGAGCAGCACTAGCCCACAACTGAACAAGTCCTTGGCAACACAGGTCCTCCACTTCATCACTCTACCCGCAGTTGTACATAAATCTCACTCTTCCATTATTTACACCTCTCCCCAATCCATCTCTTTGGTCCCTTCCCATTGTCTTTTAAATAGAAGAAGCCAAAGGAGTTTCATTGTTAATAGCAATTGTTTTGTTACTTAACCTCATCAAAACCTATACAATTTTTTCAATTGATACAGGGTTTGACAGAGTATAGAGATAAGTAAGAAATTTGACTAGTTCAAAAACGAGTGCATCTATGGGGTTCATCCTTTCCTCTGTCTTTTCTCATCTTCATTTCTACCATTACCATTTCTTCCCTCCTCTACCTCTTTTTGTCATTCTCTTTTCCTTATTTCCCCTTTCTTTCCCTTCCTTACCAGCTTTGATTCCTTTCTTCATTTGTCCCTCTCTTCACTCTCTTCCTGCCTTTGCTAACATGCAGTTGTCAGTGTCCCTCTTTTTCACCAGCTCACTTCTTGTCAGTTTAATTAAAGTACTACAGGTCTGCATTCCACCTGCAACCCCTACCTCTCCATACCATGAATTTGGTCTTCCTCACTCGTCTCTCTCAACTCCATTTCATCTTCCACTCAGGTACCAAAGCGATTTTCCTAAAGTGTGGGCCTGACCATGTCACCCTCCAGCTCAATAAACTACAGTGGCCACCTAGTACTTACGCAGTCAAATACAAATGCCTCTTTGTGGCATTTAAAACCCTTTACAATTTGGTCTCTCTCTGCCTATCCAGGCTTCTTATATTTTACTCCCTTCCTCAAAGTCTATAATCCAGCTACACAATCCTAACTATTCCTCACCAGAGAAACTCGAGCCATACGTTTTGCACATTTGGACTGGCTATTCTCTCATCCCTACAAGGCTCTCCCTCTTCCCTTCTGATTCCTAGCTTCCCTGACTTCCTTCAAGACTCAGCTCAAATTCAATCTCAGATAGGTGGTCTTTCCTGGTCCCACCCTCCTGCTTCCCCTGGTCCCTTCTATTTGTACTGCATATGTCTTGTATACATACATATAGTCATTTGCATGGTGTGTGTCTCCCCAATTAGAATGTAAGTCCCTACAGAACAAGGACCACATTTTTACCTTTGTATCCCCGAAGCTTAGTTCAGTTCTTGGCACATAGTAAACACCTAATAAATATTTGTTGCCTGACTGGCTGACTAGGAGAACTGATACATATTGCTTTGTAGCTCTTACTTCTCTCCTCTACTGACCAGATTGCTCACCATCCAGCTTGACTTTCAAGAGAATGAACATAGGACTTTCCCTTCCCTTGGTTTCTTAGCAAAGAATCCTCTATTTCTTTTAGCTCATTCAAAGGATGTATAGGTGTTTATAGAGGGTAAAAAAAAAAACGCAGCTCAGAGAGATATAGACAATACCCAATTAGAAAACAGCAGATCCAATATTCAAACCCATGTTCTCTGATTCTGAATCTTGTGCTGCTGCCACTGCATTATTCCACCTCTAGTACTTGTGACAGGGAACCAAAAAGAGCCCAATTATGGGAGGCCAGTCTCAGACACTTACCAGTTGTGTGACCCTGGGCAAGTCACTTAACCCCATTTGCCTCAGATCCTCCTCTGCAAAATGAGCTGGAGAAAGAAATGGCAAACCACTTCAGTATCCTTGCCAAGAAAATGCCAAATGGGGTCATGAAGAGGTGGACATGATTAAAATAACTCAACAAGAACAAACATTAAAAATTGAAGTGGGAAAATAATAAAGATTTAAATAGGTCTTGTCAATCAATCCAGATCAGAGCTGTATCTAGAAGAGAGCAATAGGTATTTGATCCAAGTAGCTGAATTTACAAGGTTAACACTTTTAAGTCCCCCAGCAATGTAAAAAGAAAAGAGTTAAGCACCTAAGTATCAAGGAGAGCTAGTGAAAACAGAAAGCTACCACACCCTCTGGGAGTCAGCCAGTCCCCTTTCTCTTCTACTCCCAAACAAGTAGAACGAACTCTCAAGCAACTTCCTCTCAATATCCCAGCTTTAAAAAGTCGATTTGGGGGTCACATTTTATGCTCCTTGACCTGAAAGGGAAGGTGTAACTTACCAAATGTACCAACTTTTGTACCAATGCACCAAAGTACAAAAATCTCTGGTTATGGTTGCACAGAGTAGATGTTTAATAAATGCTTTGTAGATTCACATTCTGATCTCACACACACACACACACACACACACACACACACACCCTACTTACAAGAAACTAGACCTATTTCACTTTTTTTTGCCTACTTTATCTTCCTGAATTACTATTTCTGGCTCTTGTCCTACTACTTAACTTGGGTGAATGAGATGATATATCCTTCGAAGAATTACAAAATTTCAGAGTTGGAAAGGAACTCAGTCACAATATAATTCAAACCATAGCTAAACAAGAACCTCCCTCTACCGAATAAGTGGTCATATAGCCTTTGTTTGAGAACCTCCATGAGGCTCTAATGATTAGGAAGTATAGGTGGCACAGTGGATAGAGTGTTGGGCCTGGAGACAGGAAGATTGATCTTCCTGAGTTTAAATCAGATAGTTACTAGCTGTGTGACCCTGAGAAAATCTCTTAACCCTGTTTGCCTCAATTCCCTCATCTATAAAATGAGCTGGAGAAAGAAATGGCAAACCACTGCAATATCTTTGCCAAGAAAACCCCAAATGGGATCACAAAGAGTTGGAAGATGACTAAAAAATGACTTAACAACAATTCCCTTACATCAAGCCTAAATTTTCTTCTTTGCCAATTCCCTGTATTATTCCTAATACTTTTCTCTAGGGCCAAGCAGAATGGGTCTTCCGGGTGTTTAAATTTTCTCTCAATGGACTCATTTGACAAACATGCATGTCTCTCAATCCAATTCCACCGCAGATACTTACTAGCTATGGAACCCTATGAAAGTCACCTACTCTTTCTTGTCTCAGTTTTCTCATTCATTAAATCAGTGTTGAAAAACACTAAGATCCCTTCCAGATCTAAATATATGATCCAATGATTATTATCTCCATGATGGAAGCCTTAGCCTTGACAGGTCCCCTTTCTATGACTACCCACCCCCCATGCCTAAATGAACTATTATTCATTTCATAATCACTGTCTCCTGCCTGTTTAGAAAAAGTAACAACTCTTCCCTCTCTGGCCTTTCCAAGAATTATCTCCTTGGACTTCTTTGAACATTTTTTTGTTTGTTTTTTTAGAATTTTTGAAGTTCCAGTCTTAAAGGTATTCTGTTGCCTTTTGAGCCATTCTCCCTGTCCTAACTGGCTTGAAGCAAGTATCCTAACTGTAGACAAGTTAGACATTAGCTTTGATATAGTTGGAATCTCTAGCCTATTGTCCAAAACTGACATCTCAGCCACTTCCTCTCTTAATAATCTGTGGCTCCAACGTTGTCTCAAACTAAACCAGCATAGGTCTTTCTCCTACCCAAAGGGTTTGTTCTAGATCCACTTTTCTTCTCTCCCTCCTTCATCTGTTCCCCTGGGTTTAAGTGACATTTCTACATCCAAGCAACTCCCAAATCTACATATTAATTTGTATCTTACTTCTAAATTCCAGTTCTATGGGGCCACCTGTTGGTTGGACATCACTCAGATTGTAGGATTATAGAGGTAGAGCCAGAAGAGAATTTAGAGGTCAGCTATTCCAATGCCCTCACCTAATAAATCAGAAAACTGAAGCCCAGAAAGATTAAGAGATTTACCCAAGATGACAAAGAAAGCAAATCGAGGATTTGAATCTAGGTCTCCAACTTCAAAATTCAGTCTTTTTCCACACCATCATGATGCTTGCCCTCTAAGACCTTATAATTCCAATGAGAAGATTAAATATAAATAATGAATGAATAAATAAACAAATAAGTACAGCATGACACACAGAGGAAACAAAGACACAACAATAAAAGATACTTAATATAAAGATTAGAGTTACAAATGATATACCAGTGATGGAAAGCCTCTCAGAAGAGGTAAGATGTGAGATATAGGGTTTAACTATGCAGTGGCACTCCAAATTTGAGATAGAATGGTGGGTGAAAGATGAAGAATCAGCAAAAGAAAAGCACCATTTTAGGGAGTTGCTGGGGGTTGGGGGTGCATGGAGATGGTACTTGGTGGTAAAGTGACTTCTTAGGGTCAATCCATTACATGCTGGCTATGTAAGAGGTGGAACTCATTCTCAAGTCTTCATGACTCCATACCTGACTTTCTATCCATTATGCCATCTTGACACTATAAGAAAACAAAGAACCAAAACATGTTAAGTGACTGGCCCAAAAATGCATACCAGGCTCTTGGTATGGCTATTCATCTAGCTCACAACAAGGGAATCTAGGTCACCTCAAGTAGACTGTCAGTTATTTCAAGATAGTGACAGTTTTATATTGTAAAACAATCTAGCACAATTTTTTACACATAACAGCCATCCAATAAATATTGGTTGTATAACAATGCTCCAAGCTGCTGATCTCAAATTCAAGTCACCCCAATGAGTCAGCTCCCTAATGGCAACTACATCTCCTAAGGACTCTAGAAATATCCCTGAGGGGTTTGGAGGAGACTTTTACTACTGTCAGCTTGAGCCCCCAGTCCAATATGGTCTCCCAATAGCTATCAGTTAAGGATCAATTTAGTCAGTCAACCTTAAGTAGATTTTAGAATATAAAATGGCAGTATATAACAATATCTGTTACAAAGCACCCCTCCAAAATCCTCAAGGCCCTTCTACTATCACAAAATCCTCCTCTGGCCAAAGTGGTTCCTCTTCAGAGCTTCCTTGTCATGGGTTTTACAGGAAAGCCATGAAAGCTGCAATCTCTGGAATGACTCTAATTCTCAACTCACTTCATATTTTAAAAGCAATCCCTACAGTGTGACCAAGTTTCCTCAACCTATCCAAACACTCTACCTATTCAACAACACTCCAATAACAAGTACTTTTTCCTACTTAATCAAAAGTCAGTGATCAAGGGAGACTTGTTCTTACTGTACAAAAATATCAGAGTTCTCATCACTTATTTTAAATGAGGTGGAGGGACTTGAATAACTCAATCAAGTCCACTCTTACAATTGTTACTGTTTTATATATGTATTAGTTACCTATATATATACTTTTTTAAAAAATCAGTTAAGTATTACACTTTGCAATAATTTTTACACAATGTCATAACTAACTGAATATATATGTGTATGTGTGTGTATGTGTGCACATATATATATATATACATATATGTATACATACATACATAACACAAAATTTAAAAATCCATTTATAGTCCTGTTTGGTCTCTTCTACAACTTATAACTAATTGTAACCAGTCACACAAAGGTCACAAGCAATAAAGATTCTCCAGATGCTAGTATCACTTAACTCCTAGCAAAGTATACTCCTGGCCACCTACATCTGAACCTTCTCTTTTTCTAAGAAACAAAACTGAATCACCCAGATTGGATGCTTGCAGAAGAGAGGGGAGAGGAGGAAGCAAAGAAAAGAGGATATTCCAGCCCATCTAAGTGGCACCGAATAAATAAGTCAGCCAATCAACTAAGGGGCTGAGGTAAGGGTTAGATCCTCAGTGCCATTACTACAAACTCCCAAGGATTTACAAGTTTCCCACAAGGGTCTTAGTGACTCTGGGCAATTTGAGATACCAGCATATAAAGATTAAACAACTTCAGAGAAAATATGGCCCTTGTGTTCACTTCAGTAGCATTCATTAACAACCTATAGGTTATTCCACATCTTTATCCTAATATTCCCTTTGCTCAGTAAATGAAAGTGATATAAGACTTGAAATTCATAACCTCAAATAGCTTCCCTTAAAAATAATTCACTTGCTTCATTTTGTACCAGGTAGATCTTCCCTAAAATGTTTCTTACTCAGAAAGCACTTCACCATTTTCTATTTTACTCATATAATTCCTTTAAGTTGCTTTCTGTCTTTTTTGTTTGCTTAGCTCTTGGCTTTATCTCATTTACTTGTTTCCCACAAATCTCTCCAGGCCTTACTTCATTTAAACTTAATAAATAGAACAGACTCCCTAGTGTTACATAGATTCCAGACTCCTGGACCGTATCCAGAATCACATTTCACCTTAATATGTCCATCATCCATCAAAGTTGTGAGTTTGAGTCCCTTTTGTCTGTCAAATTGTGGATTCACTTAGAAAGAATTTGGCTTTGTATAGTGTCAATTAGGGATGAGATAATTATACATCTAAACACCTAGTAAAAATTAAGACAATTGCAAACTCCCAGAAATCTTCTTCCCAGAGGAACTCTGTTCTTAGCCCTGAATATTCTGTATTTTTATCGAAGACTTAATGACATAGTTGGTATATTCATCAGATTTGTCAGTGACTCAAAGCTGGGATTCAAAATTAGTCCATGGACTGAGAAACTTTGAATTGTAAGATACTAGAAGAATAAAAAAAGAATCAGAAATCAGACTAAAAAAAAATTTTTTTTTTGTTTTTATAAAATGGTAAGCTTCATGAGAGCCTCCAGAACTATCTCATTTCAACTTTTGGTTTTCTTCAGTGCTTTTAATTGATGTTGTTGCTGTTCAGTCATTTTTCAGTTGTGTCCAACTCTGTGACCCCATTTGGGGTTCACGTGGCAAAGATACTGGAGTGGTTTGTCATTTCCTTCTCCAGTTCATTTTACAGATGAGGAAACTGAGGCAATAGGGTTAAGTGACTTGCCCAGGGTCACACAGCTAGTCAGTGTCTGAGGCTAGATTTGAACTCAGGAAGATCAGTCTTCCTACTGCCTGCCCTGACACTCTATCCATTGTGCCATATAGCTGCTCAGGGCCTTGAATTATTGGCATTGTTTTACATGTTATTTTCATGTCCATTCACCTGACTCCTGCCTTCTCCTTTTGACCTATATACCTAGTTTTAAAATAATTGTCTTAAATATTGTAGTTTACATGTACCCAGAGTACCATAGCTCAACATAAATTCATGAATTATTCGTTCCTTTTACAGAGATCTATAGATTGTAAAAGAAAAAGACAACCCAGGAGGCACTCCTGTTCATTTCCCTATATCCCACTGAACAATTTTCCCTTTGTAAGATATTTTCTGTCATTTAAATCCCCCTGTCTCTTTAGGTTCTAAAATAGTTTTATTTTTTCATGTATTTATTTTCAAAAACATTTTCACATACAAATATATGTGTGTGTGTGTTAATGCCATGTTATTACTTAACTTTTGAGTGGCAGCAATGTTAAAATATTACAGATATGTAATGTTGAACAGCACTTAATAGAAAAGTGAGTTGTATAATCAAAGAACACTTTTAAAAAGTTCAGACTTCCACTTCCAGGAGCCAAGATGGTGGAATAAGAGGTGAGTCTCTCTTACTCTCCCTTATTAACCCCTGAAAGCCCAGAAAATATCACCCCAGGAAAAACCCTGGAATAGCTGAACCAGAAGAAAGATGGGGTGCAGCAGTCCAGTAGCTCAGGTAGCTTGAGGAATTAACTGGAAAGGCCCCTCTTACCCTGAGGGAAGGGGAGCAGTATAGAATGGGAGGCATCCCAGCAAGATAGTGGAAAGCCCCATCTCAGCATACCAGGAGAAGATCCTGAAGCCCAGGTGGTGGAGCAGGCAAACACCAACACCTGGACCCTGAGTGCCTCATTGAGGGCGGGGGAACTAATGAAAACCAGCTCAGAAAACCACCAGGTGCCTCGACATTCTATATCAACCAGTTCTCCCAGTGCCTCAGCAAAAATCTGTGAAGTGTTCCAAGGGCCTTCAGGCAGATAAGCATCCTGCAACATCCATCTGAAAGGAGCTGAAGAGAGCAAAAGGAAGGAAAGGCCTCGGTGAGCAGGAAATCTCCAGGAGCTGCACTACCCAATCCTACCCCTAGAGTTCCAGTATTGCTGTTTCCAGCCCAACACCAGGTAAGTTGCCAGAATCCTACGGCCTCCAACTGCCAACATTGGAGGCCCCAGTACACAAAGCCATTGACCAAGCCCTAGGCTCCCAACACAAGAAGCTTGGATCAGTGCTGTCTGTTGCCCAGCAGGAGAGCCCAGTCTCTCTAAAGGCCAGGAAATAAGCAAACAACATGAGCAAAAAGAAACGTACAGTAGATTCTTATTATGGAAAGAGTGAAGATCAAGGCAGAAATTCTGAAGAGGACAACATTGTCAACAAACCCACATCTGGAACCTCAAAAGGGAATATGAACTGATCTGAAGCCCAAAAAGCCTTCTTAGAAGAGCTCAAGAAGGATTTTAAAAGTCAAATGAGACAGGTAGAAGAAAAAATAAGAAAAGAAATGAGAGGTATGCAAGAGAGAGTCAATAGCTAGGAAAAAGAAGGACAAAAATTAACTGTAGAAAACAAGTCCCTAAAAAATACAATTGGCCAAATGGGGAAGGAGGTACAAAATCTAATAGAAGAAAATAATTTTTTAAAAATTAGAATTGAGTAAATGGAAGCTAATGACTCTATCAGAGAGCAAGAATCAGTCAAACAAAAACAAAAGAATGAAAAAATAGATGAAAATGTAAAATATCTCATTGGTAAAACGACTGACCTGGAAACTCAATCCACAAGAGACAATTTAAAAGTTATTGGTCTACCTGAAAATCACAATGAAAAAAAAGAGCCTGGACAGTATCTTTTAGGAAATCATAAAGGAAAACTGCCCTGAGGTCCTAGAACCAGAGGGTAAAATAACCATAGAAAGAATCCACCAATCACCTCCTGAAAGAGATCCCAAATTGAAAACACCAGGGAATATAGTAGCCAAATTCCAAAATTACCAGGTCAAAGAGAAAATACTGCAAACAGCCAGAAAGAAACAGTTTAAATATCATTAAACCACAGTGAGGATTACACAGGACCTTGCAGCTTCTACATAAAAAGACCGTAGGGCATGGAATATGATAATCCATAAGGCAAAGGAGCTTGGAGTACAACCAAGAATCAACTACTCAGCAAAAATTAGCATGATCTTTCAAGAGAGGAGATGGATATTCAACGAAATAGGAGACTTCCATACCTTCCTGATAACAAGACCAGAGCTCAATAGAAAATCTGATCTTCAAATACAAGATTCAAGAGAGACATAAAAAGGTAAATGGGATGGAAAGTAACAGCATGTTATTAATAAGGGCAAACTCTTGACATCCCTACAAGGGAAGATGACACTTATAACTCTTGAGAACTGTATTGTTATTACACCATGTTAAAGGGCTATACATAAAGGGGGTGAGTATAAATTGACTTTGATGAAAATTAATGATGAAAAAAATCTGATCAAGTGGGTTAAATGGATCCAAGTAAGTGAATTAATCTGATCTAACTAAGAAAATGTACTGAGAGAAAAGGAAAGGAGGAGTCAGACAAGGGTAAATTACATCACAGGAAAAGGCACAAAAACCTATTACAGCAGAGGGAAAGAAGGGAGGGAGATGAGCATTGTTTGAACCTTACTCTCATCAGATTTGGCTTAAGAAGGGAATAACATAATCAGTTAGGTATAGAAAGCTAACACGTCCTATAGGCAGTAGGAGGGAAAAGGGGAAAGAAAAGAGAGGGAACAAATAGAAGGAAGGTGGGACTGAGGGAGGCAGCAGTCAAAAGCAAAACATTAGTGAGGAGGGAAAAGGAGAAAGAAAAGCATAAACAGGAGGAAAAAAGGATGAAGAGAAAGACACAAATAGTTATCATAATTGTGAATGTGATATATGAATGTAATGGAATACTGTTGTACTATAAGAAATGATGAACAGGCAGACTTCAGATAAACCTGGAAAGACTTGTATGGTTTGATGCTCAGTGAAGTGAGCAGAACCAGGAGAACATTGTACAGTTACAGCCATGTTGTACAATGACTAATATTGATAAACTCAACCCCTCTCAGCAATACAAGGGTCTAAGACATCTCCAAAAGCCTCATGATGGAAAATGCTATCCATATCCAAAGAAAGAACTATGGAGTTTGAATGCAGATCAAAGCATACTATTTGCTACTTTTTTCTTCTGTTGTGTTTTGTTTCTTCTTTCTGCTGGTTCCTCCTATTAGTTCTAATTCTTACTTATAACATCACTAATGTGAAAATATGTTTAATAAGAATGTATATGTATAGATTATATTAGATTGCACACCATCTTGGGGAGGGGGAGAAAAATTTAAAAATCAAAAGCTTATGGAAGTGATTGTTGATAAAATAAATTAATAAAAAAATGCTTGAAAAGAAAAAAAAGTTCAAAGAACTTTATATGATTAGCCATGTCTACATTCCAAGTCATTACCACTGAAATGTTTCATATTCTAATCTTTTCCAACTCAAAGTTCTGTTGTGATATTAAAATATATGTATATATAGGTATCTTTTGTTTATTCATTACCATTTCCAAATATATCCATCCCCTGTTCCCTACCTAGAAAAGAGAAAGAGAAAAAGGATAAAAAAAAGAGGAGGAAAAGGGAAGAAGAAGGAGGAGAGGAAAAGGAGGGGGAAATAAAAGGAGGATGAGGAAGAAGATGAAGAGGAAGCAGAGAAGGAAGAAGGTCAGTAGAACTAACCAATACATAAACTGAGTCCAACAGAATATGCCGTATTCCACACCCAGTTTCCCTCCTCTGCAAAGAAGACAAAGAGGTATACAAAGAGAGAAATGGAGAGATTAAATGACTTCCTTAAAATCACATTGGTAATATTAAATAGTAGAGTTTTCATTAGACTCAGCCATTCTGACTTTATACCCCATTTTTTGTGTCTATAGGCCATTATGTGAACCATTTTGGAAGATACAGAGATGAATAAGACCTAATTTTTACCGCTTGTTAACCTTATGGTCTACTAGGCAAGATTAGATGTGTACATTAATAACCAAAATACAATCTAATCCAAAGAGCACTGAATGAGTGCAGACTATGTGCAAAGCACTGAACTAGGTAGACACAAGAGATACAAAAGCAAACCAAAATATCAGTCCCTGACATGATGAAGTAACTTATCACTCTATTTGAAACACACAAAGCACAAGCATCTCAGCACATGTATCATTATTTGAGCGGGAAGGGTGTTATAATTATTAGGGCAATCCGGAGAGGCTTCATGTAGGAAGTGTCTCATTAGCTGAGCATCGAAGAAAGTTAGGGATTCTGAGGTGGACACAAGGATTGTTGTGTGTTGTTTGTCCTTCAGTCTTGAAGAGGACCATGACATCAGGGAGATGATCACATGACTTGCAATTGGCTTTGATTTGAGTGAGGGAGCCTGTGCAAAGTCACCAACCTCACTTTCTCCTCCAGAGTCATCTAGATCCAGTGGCCACATCTCAATCAGGACAAATGGAGATGGCCCAGGATGCCGAGGGAGACCTTGACCCTTTTAAGTTAAGGTCTTTTCAAGTTCTCACTTTAAGTGAGGCAAAACCCATTCAGTGAACAGACTTATTTAAGAAATGAGTCAAGGGGGCAGCTAGGTGGCTCAGTGGATAAAGCACTGTCCCTGAAGTCAGGAGGATCTGAGTTTTAATTTGGCCTCAGACCAAACACTTGACACTTACTAGCTGTGTAACCCTGGGCAAGTCACTTAACCCCAATTGCCTAAAAATAATTAAAAAAATAAAAATAAAAATAAAAAGTGAGTCTTGACCAACAAGGGGACAGCCCCTTTAATTACAAAAATCAAACTGGGAGGGGAAGACCCTCAGGGTTGCTGGCCAAAAGAAAAACAGTTACTATTTACATTCACTCTGAACCAGGAGGGCCAAAAAAATAAGCATTAAGTGGTGCTTGAGCAGGGACCTATTGTCCAATCCAGAAGATACACGTTGTAGGCATCATGAAACCTCTGCACAAAGACACCAAGGCAGAAAGTTTGTCCAGTTCAGAGAACAGCAAAAGGTCAGTCAGGCTGGATGTAAAGTATATTAAGAAGAATAATGTGAAATGATCCTGGAAAGGCAGCCAGAGACCAACTATGAAGAGTTTGAAATGCCAAAGGACTTCACATTTTATCTTAAACATAATGGCATTAAGAATTTTGAGCAGGAGTAAGGGATGATAAAACCAACATCTTTGGGAGATTATTTTGTCAGGTATGTGGAGGATGAACCATGGAGCGAAGAGAATGGAATCAGGGAAACACATTCTCTGGCTATTCCAGAAGACGAAGCGAGAGGCAATTGAAACCTGAATTATCATGGTGGCCTTGTGGGAGGAGGGAAGGGGGATGATGTGAGCTATGTTGTAGAGGCAGAATCAAGAAGACTTGGAAAATGATTAGACATGGTGGGGGTGGGGGAGTAAGGTGGGTAAAAAGTTGGAAACACCTAGGATAATGCTGAGGTTTCTTAATTTGGTAACTGGAAGGAGAGCGTGGAGCCTCAGCAGGAATACAGAAAGTCAGAGGAGGAGGCGTTTGAGGGAAGAAGATTCTGAGTATTTTGGAGGGGGTCATATTGAGCTTGTGATACCTACCCAACGTCTAGGAGAAAATATTCAATAAAAGGTTAATGACGTAGGTCTAAAATTTCTTGGTGGCAGGGGCCATGTGTTTGTTTTTCTTTGTAATCATTTAATAAATGTCTGTTGACTTGAAAGACAACATGATATGGAGAACGCTGGACTTGGAGGCAGGAAGATCTATGTTACATCCCCCTTTCCCATTTTTTTTTCATGGGGTGCTCCTAGTGGAATGAGAGTGTGATGAAGAATAGTTCTGCCTGAAAGAGAGAGGAGGTGTAGTCTAGGAAAAGCGGCCATTTGTCATAAAATTGAAAAGTGGGGGGGGCGGTTTACTGGTAGAAGGAAAGAAGCAAAGGAGAGAGCAATTACTTCTTCTTTTTTATTTTTCCACATCAAACCTCCAAACCTTGCCAGATAGTGCCGCTGGCTGATTAATTATTTTTGTTTTGTTTATTTAAACAGAGCTCTAGCTACAAGCCCACTATAAGAATATTGGTCTGATAGCTAGGCCAAAGCTTAGTATAACACCTCATATACAGTAAGGACAGTCCATAAATGTTCTTTACCAGTTGTCTATGTGTAATGGATAGATGGTACCAGCATTTAAATAGCATAAATTATCAGAAAGATGACACCTTTGGAAGTTGTACTACCTAGGTTATAGCGCTAGTTCCATTTAACCCACTTTAAGCTCAATCTATTTAAGCATCAATTTCTTCATTTGTCATAGTGTAATCTAGCATACCATCCTCATAGGGTGGTTGTGCGGATAAGATGAGATAACAGCTACAAAAACACTTCAAACTGCTTATAAAGTACTACATAAAATGTAAAAGTATTAGTAATTTTTGAAAATAACAAATAACTTAAATTGCATCAGTGTGAAAGTTGGTTTATCCCAATTCTTACTTAGATTAAAAAAGCTTCAGTGATAAGGAGGTTGTGAGCCACATCCAAATCTTCTGCCCTCCATTCTGGAGGAAATTAAATAAATAAATATTTCTCCTCATTCACAAAAAGGCTTTCTGATTCTCAATGAACAATACCTGGATTGAGGTTGGTACTTAATGTCAAGGGTCAAAAATGTATTTTAGGAGACTGACTAAACCCTGTATTTACCAAAGAAATCACTGAATTTTTACCCATGTTTTAAAGCCTTTCTCAAGTACTTCTTGATCAATGCTTGGTGCTACAACATAGCCATATAGGAATAAACTAGTTCTGTGGCTGAATGTTCTAGGAAGTAAGAATAGGAAATAGGATAATACAAACTATTAAGTTATATTTGTATAAATTTGTGGCAAAGAATTATTAAAATGATAATAATGGCTAACATTTATATAGCTCCTACTATGTGCCAGGCTGTGTACTAAAGGCTTTTTCAAATATTATCTCATTTGGTCTTCACAACAACCGTGGGAAATATGTGCTATTGTTATCCCCATTTAACAATTGAGGAAACCAAGGTTCCTCTCCAATTCTATAAGCTGCAGAACAGGTGCTCTTCTACATTGGCAAAGAGTGTTAAAACACTGAGAATTCTCTACACCAACAAAACCACAGGTCATGGTCCAATAAAAACCTGCTGGAAGTTTTAAGGGTTTGTAAAATGCTATCAAAAGTTGTTAATAATAAAAGCAAAATCTTCTCAAAAACTCCACCCAAGCTAGGATTAAAACACACAAACACACACACACATACACACACATACACACACACACACACACACACACGCACAAAACTACTTAACTAATTTAGACATTTAGAACATTTTCTTCTTCTTTTTCTACTAAATCTACTAAATTCTTTTACTAGCCAGCTCATTGCAGTATCTCTTTACAATTAAGAATAAACACATGTTTTTCAGAAATCAGTAAAATTACAATAAAATTCATTTGGAGAAACAACAAATCTAGAATATCAAGAGAAATAACGAAAACTAAAGGTAGTTTTTTTTAACTTTTGACTCTGACAATTAGCCTCAAAGTAGCTCAGGTAGCAGTTAGAGAGAATTCCCTAAAGACTAGGGGTTTCTGGGAGTTTTGCAGTTACAATAGATACTAGAAGTTAAGCATCATGGGACAGAGGAGAGATAAAGGAGCAACTTGCAGGATTTTATTTCTCTTACAATTTGGGCACAGATTTAAGAACAATATCCTAAAGAATCTGTGAGAAGAAAATTTACTCTTAGAATACTGGCTAAAATAGTTTTCCGGGGTGGGGGAACCACCAATTATACTAGACTACTGATTTGTGGTACTAGAAGACAGAAGCGGCAAGCAGCAGAGGAAACCAGCCTCAGAGTTTGTCAAGGGTCATGCAGTTGCTGCTTCTAGCAGCAGAGGGTGCCAGATCTCCAACAATTTAATATGAGAAGGGTCTGATTATGTCAATAAATGAATAGTTAATTCTGCCTTCTTTAACGTGAAATCCCACAGACTCGCTCTACAAGTAAAGAGGCTCTTCTTGTACACTTATCCTGCTCAACTGAGTATCCAAAGTCCATTCCTGAATGAGTTGGAATATTCACCCTAACTCATTCAAAAGTAGATTTTGAATAGTCAGTCCATACCCTAACATTCCCACCCACCCACTTAGTCCAAGCTTGTGGTACTTCCTGTTTGCTAACTTAGCATCTTCATTGAGTCTTAAGGCTCAAAGGCATTGCCTTCTTTACCATTACTTGCTTATCTTCTTATACTCCAGGTTCTTTTGCTGCAAGTGGTCCAGACCATGCAAATTACCTTAATGCTTCTCTGGGACTCAAGAAAGCATTGTTGACCACCCTCAGCTCCTAGATACTCTCCTCACTGAGTTTTCCATTCTACTCCCTCCTGTTTTACCTCCTACCTGTTTGAGCACTCCCCAGTTTCCTTTACTGGCTCCCCATTCATATCACAGCCTTACTGCAGGACTTCCCCAGGGTTCTGTCCTGAGCCTTCTCTTCTCTCTGTTCTCATATTCTCTCTCTCTCTCTGTCTCTTTCTTTCTGTCTCTCTCTTTCTTTGTCTCTCTCTGTCTGTCTCTCTGTCTCTGTCTCTATGTCTGACTCTGTGACTGTCTGTCTGTCTGTCTCTCTCTCTTTCTCTCTCTTTCTCCCCTTATTTTATCTCATGGGTTTAACTATCATTTATACCCCCAGACCTACATATCCAGCTCCTGATTCTCCCCTGAACTTCTGTATTACTGGTTATTTCAAATTGGATGTCCTTACACATCTAAAATTCAACATGGTTAAAACTGTAATCGTTATTTTTGCCCTAAACTTACCCCCCTACAAACTTCCCTAATTCTGTCAAAGGAATCACCATCCATTTTACCATCTTTTAAAAACCCTTAGATGCTGGAACCATTTCAATTTTCTATTGTTTATCCACCTGTACTATTAATTGGAATACAGAAAGGGATGTGACTAAAGGGTTAAGTACTTAGGGGTACTTAGAACCATGAGGCAGGTAGGTGGCTAAATGGATAGCACGTCAGGCCTGCAGTCAAGAAGATCTGAGTTCAAATCCAGCCTCCAACAGTTACTAGCTAGCTGTATGACCCTGGGCAATTCATTTAACCCTGTTTGCCTCAGTTTCCTCGTCTGTAAAATGAACTGGAAAAGGAAATGGCAAACCACTCCAGCATCTTTGTCAAGAAAACCCCAAAGGGGATCGCAAAGAGTCAGAAACTACTGAGCAACAACAACCTAGGGACCATTTTCTCGTGGTAAGTAGTTGGCAAAGATCATTTTGCTTTGTTTTTATGAATGAAGACAGGGAAGCATTACAATGAAAGAGAATACTGGCTCAGGACCCAGGCGAGGTAAATACAAGTTCTGACACTAGCATTAATGATCAGTGTGGATCAGAGCATCAGTAACCAAAACTTGGAGACTATAAAACAAAAAGATTAGACTACATGGCCTCTAACAAATCTTCCAGTTCAAGCATCCTATACCATTGACTCTGGAGGCAGAGGATCTGCCTTTAATGTCTATTACCTGTGTGATTGTGGACAAGTCATTAACCTTCATAGACTTTAGGTTTCTCAAATCACAAAATGAAAAGGTGGGACCAAATGACCTCTCAAGTCTCCTCTGGCTCTCTATCTATGATCCTATGAATACTAAGATGATCACACACATATATGCATATGCATATTTACATATGTAGGTATATGTGTATTTTTAAAATATTAAAATATATTTAATAGTTAATTAGGAGGCCCAATTTAAACTACTCTCTTTAACTTTCCCACAGTGGTAATATTACAAGCTACAAAGGATAGAAAATGCATATAATGAATGGAAGATGATAATTGGAAAGTATGCCCACTTGTTAATGACATAAGACATCTTACATGATAGAATTTTGTGTATATATGTGTTTATATACTTTTAAAAATGTTTTATTGATACTGTTTGTTGTTCCATCACAATCATTTCTGGAAATAGCATCCTTCTCCATGTCCAAACTGCACCCTCCCTTATAGCAAAGAAAATTAATTAAGCAAAAAACACATAATAAAAGGAACTTCTCTGGCAATGTCTGTAACATTCTGCTCAAGGAGCACCCTGTCCCCCACCTGTCTGCTGAGAGATGAAGATATGCTTTGTTTTCTGTTCTCTGGGACCATAATGTGCTTTTCAGTTACTTGGAGCTTGGGTTGCTTTCCTTTTAGAGATCTTTTCACTCTATGTACTGACTTTAAAGTACCAATTTGTTGCTCAAAACTCACAACTGATTAAAATACTCAATTGCTCTTCTCAGGGGTAACCAAAGTAACTGCAATTTTCCCCAGTTGGAAATGTTGTTGTTTTAAGTATAGAGATTTAAGATGCAAAGCTCTATAATATAGCCAAAATGGAACACATAGCATTCTACTCACAGTAGTAATATAACTTGGTATTTTAGAAAATTTACTGAATCAACAAAAATCAACAAAACTACCCATATTTTCATTCTAGACAAAAATTAGAAAGATGGCATATCAACCTCACTTCAGGCAGAAAAGAAAGAAAACTGACTATCTAGAATAGTAATAAAGAATTTTGGATCCTATTCCTGGCTTTGTTACAAGCTTTATTTGTAAGACTGAGAAAGTCTCTTGTAGGGGCAGGGCAGAAAGCTTAGCTTCTCCATCATTTTAGTAAATTCACATTTAGCAATGGCTTCTTTTTTTCTCTTTTAAAAAAATTTAGCAAAGAAACATTTTTACTTTTTCTTTCAGTTCCAAATTCTCTTCCACCTCTACCCAATGAGAGTGTAAGAACATAACCTATCACAAATACACAGTCTTGCAAAACAAATGTCCACATTAGTCATGTCCCCAAAGAAGGCAGGAAAAAGAAAAAGGAAAGAAACATGCTTCAATCCACACTCAGTCCTTAAGGTCCCCATCTCAAGGTGAATGGGCAAGTTGCATCATAAATCATTTGGAATTGTGGTAGATCATTGTTTTGATCACAGTTACTACATCTTTCAGAGTTGATTATCTTTACCATATTGCTGTTACTGTGTACATTGTTATCCTTGTTTTCCTTAATTCACTCTGTATCCATTCATACAGATCTTCCTAAGTTTTTCTTTTTTTTTTTCCTGAAACCATCTCCATCATTTCTTTCAGAATAACAGTATTCCATCACATTTGTATACAATAATTTGTTTGGTCATTTCTCAATTGGTGGGCATCCCCTTAGTTTCCAATTCTTGGTCACCACAAAAAGAGCTGCTATAAATATGTTTATACATATGGGTCTTTTTTCTTCTTTTTTTTATTTCCTTGGGGTAAAGGGATATATAATCACAGTTTTATAGCCCTTTGGGTATAATTCCAAATTGCTTTCCAAAGTGGCTAGACTAGTTCACAGCTCCACCAACAGTGCTTTAGTGTACTTGTTTTCCCACATTTCCTCCAGCATTTGTCGTTTTCCTTTCTCGTCATCTTAGCCCATCAAATATGTGTGAGGTGGTACCTCATAACAATGACTTCTTAATATAAGACTAGAAAGACACATACATTGTGAAAATGAATATCCTTCTCAAATGCTACCCTTCCAATAACTACACAAATTTCAAGAAATGACATTCACATTTATTATGTCCAATTTTAAAAAAAATATTAAATCTGACTAACCTTTAACAGTGATCAATATGTTTGTGTCATCATAGGTGCTATGCACATCTTAAATATGCCCCGGACACTTGAGACCAAGGGAAATCCTAGAGCCTAGCGCCATACATGAACCATCCTGTTCCACAGGCACAGCTACTGAAGACTGTTTTTGCCATCACAGGGTTTGACACATTCAAATAGATCAACTTCAGAAACAGATAAGAGTTTTATTGGTGGATGTAACATTAAAGATGGTACATTACTAACTGCTTTCCTGCTGCATTCTAAATATGATGAGGCCTTTCCATCTGACTTACAGCTGAAAATTCCTGTGTGTTGTTTCCTCTTAATTGCTCTTTGAGAGCAAGGACTGTCTTGCCTTATCCCCAGAGCTTTCATAGTGCTTTGCATGTAGTAAATACTTAATATATGTTTTTCTATTCATTTATTCATCAGTGGAGACAATATCAAGGAAACTGAAGTACTAGAATATAACAAGGTTTGTTTGAAACATGGCCAAGAGACCCAAGAGACCTAACAAATTTCTATATCATACACAATCTTATCAAGTCTCAGTGGCCTTTACCTTACAAATATTTCATGGTATATCCATTAACACTTGCATATTATATCATATACTTTCATATTTGGATGGATCCATGATTTCCTCAAGGTGAGAACTACCCCCAACAGTGCAGATCTTAACCTACTCATGTCTTCTCATTCTGTTCAAATGTTGTCATAAATCTTCCTTGGAGTATCTTAATACAATGGAGGTTTCCTCTGAAAATTTTTTTAAAAGAAAATTAATTTTAACAAAAATCAACTTTCCTTGATTATCTCTCCTACATTGAAAAGAAGAAAAACAAAACACCTATAATTAGTGAGATTAGTTAAGCAAAACAAATTCCTGCATTGTAAACACTCCAAGAACATATGTCCCATTCTGTATCTCAAGTCCATCACCTCTCTGTCAGAAGACAGGTAGGATGATTCGTCATTGATATTCTGGAATTGTGGCTGGTCTTTGAGTTCAGAGTTGTAAAGTCTTTCAGAGTTCTTTTGTATTCACAGTATTATTATTATTATTGTATAAATTGTTCTCTTGGTTCTGCTCACTTCACACTATACCAATTCATACAAGTCTTCTGAGTTTTCTCTAAAACTGTCCCTTTCCTTATTTCCTATAGCATGATAATAACCCATTACATTCACATTCCATAATTCCTTAAGCTATCCCCCAATTTAAGTCTGCTAACATTTCATAGAAGCTAGTGCAATAATTGAACTGTGCCTGTGTCAATCAAGGAATCTTGCATGATCTTAAGAAATGCTTTGGAGACATTATGTTGAAGATGTTTCAGGTTGCATTTTGTTGATCAAATCAAGTGCTTTTTATAGTCAACAAATCATAATCACAGTAAGATTTTGTGTTCCCAATTTTCAGTCCTGTTTATGACCATGGATGTGTTTTCTGTAGTGGAGAAACATCTGTGCAAGCCTGTCTATGCATTTCTCATGTTTTCATCAAGGACACCCTTGAGAAATAATTTTCTGTTGATTATCCCAAATTTACCTGTACGTAATTGTTGGCACATTGTCATCCTCCCCCCACCCCAATTAGACTATGAACATATTCAGAGCAAAGACTGTTTCTTGTCCTTTTTATATCATCAGTACTTCATACAAGGCCTGGAACATAGTAGGCACTTAATAAATGTTTGTTGACTTAACAATGGAAGTTTTATAACAATGAGTCTTTGGTCATGACAAAGCAGCCTATATAACCTGTTATCTAGAAGCAGAGCTCTGAAATGACATCAGCTTAGATTCAATCTTGGGGCCTTATCAATTCTCTTTGTGGCTCATTTTGCCCCCAGTCCTCGATAGTCTATGTAGAAAATTCTGAATTTAACTCACTTATAAGATATCAAGCAAGATTTCCAGTAAGTATTTTGGACAAAGATAAAGGTTCCTTTTCTTTCATATTAAACATTATCTTAGCAAACCTCAAATCACTATATAAATGCTAGCTATTATCATTATTCTTATTATCAGTATTATCTTCTTGAGGGTTTTGCCTTATGTTGAACACCTGTATAACAACTGATCAAATATTTGTCTTCAAAATGCTTGTTCTCCATTTTTTTTATTTGGATCTGTGATTTTGTGAATGTCAGGAGATTTCTATAAGGAGTTCTGTGTACCAGTATAAATCAACAGCTTGCTCTGCAGCTTAAGGTTTTAAATAGTGGCTTCTGGCTTATTCCAAATGAAAACAGTGTTGACGATCACTCAGCCTGTACGTGTCAAGAGGAGAACTTGAATACAGGTCCTTGCATTCCTTTATTCATGCAGTCTTCACCACTCCCTGATTTTTCTCGTAAAGCACTAAGAACTGCTCTTCTATACACCCACCAACCACACATTTCAAATTGTCATAATGTACACCATAGCACTGAGATACTCAGAGGAGAGGCTTATCCACCAGAAGTGGTGGTAGGTTCCCTGTCTAACAAACTCATTGATTTTTCCCACTGTACACATTCCCAGTGCAAACACACACACACACACACACACACACACACACACACACATATGTTAAGACTACCTTGAACAGACTAAGGCATCAATGAGATGAATCTGGCTACACATATAACAAAGTACTTTCAACACCATCCTTCTACTCAGGATCTATTCAGTAACCATTTTCTTGAATAAGATAATAAAATTTGACTTAGGAAACCCTTAATGTTTCTTCCCAATCTCAAACTTGGCCTTTTTCCCCCCCTCTTTTGAAACCTGGTGAAAGTTACAGAATTACTCACTTAATTGTGTTCTGTCCTGCAAAGGGACATTTTGAAACAATTCCCATTGGCATATGAACAAATAGCTTTCATTTTGTGAAACAATGACCTTCTGGTTTTTAATTCCAGGCTTCCTGAAAGCCATTTCTAAAATGCTAAGATCTTAGACACTGCTCCATATTTGTTCACATTGAATTGCTACTTCTCAGTAAATCTCATTGAGTTCAGAGATTTACACATCCTTCAAGAGAGCCCAGTTCCTGCATCCTGAGCATGTAATGATAAAAGAAAATGTGAAAACAATGTAAAGGAAAACCACTGCAAACACTCAGCAGGACCGCATGTGAACTTAGATGGGGTGGCTAAGAAGGCTTATTCCAAGTTAAAAGTATACACATGTTTAATGTTTCTGCCAGCTGGTAAATATAAAACATTTCAAGTTATAAGTAAAAAAATATGCTAGACTCCCTTTAAGTCAAAGTTGTTTAGATTTTTGTTCTTTTATGGTGTTTTCAAATTAATTCCCTCACACAGCATATACTACACTAATTACACTAACACTATTTCTAAGTACTTGCAAATGAAGCAAATTATGAGAAACATTGTTAAGAGAGGTCAGTTTTGTGTTTGCTGATGCTACAAATGAAATCGTCTGAAGTAGGGGCCTTCTAATCTATAGTGATCTTCAGCAGCATGGTAAAGAAGAAAGTAGACCTTGGTTTTGGGGTTTTGTTTCTGAATCTGCAGAAGCACATGGATGGGACCATACTGCAGAACTCATTTCAATCCAATCCAGCAATTATTTACTAGTACTATGGTCATAATAGCTCCCTCTTTAGCAGTATCATCCTCAAATAAATACATATGTATATATTCAAAGTTTCAGAAGTCAAAGGCATTTTAGTCAAATGTTTAAAGAGTTTACTTTGAAAAAGTACACTATTAAAGAAAATTATCTAAATTATTATTTATTTGCAAAAGCCACAAATCATCTTATTTTTGGCAAAAATACATTTACTATTGAAACTTAAGTCAGAAAACCAGATCAAATTTCTTCTCTGCCCTGATCACTAGCCATGCACCATAGTGGTTTCCTGTTGTCTCTAAGGTAAAATACAAACATTTCAATCCAGCTAAACAAGCCTAGTTGATATCACTCCAAATTGATCATTCAGTCTCCCACCTCCATGCCTGTCCACCATGCCCAGAATGTACTCCCCTCTTCCGTTACCTCTTAGAGTACTTTACTTCCTTCAAAAATCATCTATGTTACCATCTATGAAAACTGTTTCCTCAACCCCGTGGCTTAGTACTCCCTCTTGCCTCCTCAAATTGCCATGTATATACTTACGTATTTCCATATTAAATCATTTCAGTTGAAAGATCCTTGAGAGGAGAAGATATTATTCATTTTATATTTGTATCCCCAGCACCTATCACAATGCCTTTTACACTGTACGTGGGTGCTTAATAAGTACTTTGTAAACCATCAAATATTATAGAAATGTGTTATTGGCATTATTACTAGGATTTTCCATAAAAACTTAAAATGTGCTTAGGAAGTTCTCCTTGGCAAAAAGAAGAGATCAGTAAGTAAACATGATTAACCATTAATAATAATGGCTCACATTTAAAAAGCATAACAAAGCACTTCACATGTTATCTTATTTGATCATTACAACAATTCAATGCTATTATTACCTCCACTTTACAAATGAAGAAATTGAGCCTGGGAGGAGTTAATTGACATGTCCAAGTCACACAGCTATTAAATGTCTAAGCTAAGATTTGAACTCAGATCATTCTGATTCAAAGTCTAATACATTATCACACTACTTCATATGCTTTGGAAGAATGTATTGAAATAGCGTTACATGGAGTAGCTGTATCCAGGCAACCCAGGGCATAGGTTAAGCATTCTAATTAAGCATTCAATGAATATTTTCTTATTTTAAGAATCACCTACTATATGCCAGGTGTTTTACAGATATCTCATTTGAATCTCATAGCAACCCTGGGAGGTAAGTGCTATTATTACCCCCATTTTATAGTTGAGGAAATTAAAGTGACTTGTCAGGGATACACATCTAGTAACATCTGAGATAGGCTTTTAACTTGGGTCTCCTGACTTCAGGTCCAGCAGTCTATCTACTGTGACATCTAGCTAGATACCTCCACTAAATTTCTTTTCATTGGTTTCAACCTGAGTCTCCAATTTACCAGGATCCTATTATGTTTTAATGATATCTATGAAATATCTGGAGTATCTCCCTACTTGTTTTCATAAGCAGATTTCATTAGGGTCCTTTCTACTTTAATCTTCAGGTGATTCAGAAATGTAGATTACAACAAAAACAAAAGTAGACCTCTTCTGACAAGTAAGAATAAGCAAACAAGATTTCTATAGAGATGGAAGCAATGAGAGGTGGGCTAGGGCAGCCTGATTAAATAATTCTCACCCCTTGGGCAATTTTAATGGGCAGACCTAATTGATAATTCCCAGTGCTTTCTTTTTAACTGTATCCATATGAAATCTAAAAGAGGGAAAAAAAAAACACCTACCACCCCCCAACACCACCAACTTTAGATACTAAAAAAATGAAGTGTGTGACTGCTAACCTTTCAGACAGGGTTTTTGGTTTTTTGTGGTGTTTTTTTTTTCACTGAAAACAGATTTTGACACATGGAAACAACCAAAAGAGCTTGACTTCAACTTTTTACAACTTGTTTCTGATTGTCCTGTAGGATCTAAAGATGTGAGGGATACTTAACTACCCCCAAACAGACTCATTCTATTCGTTTCCCTGGCAGCAGCTACCCTAAGAGCAGAGTTGTCAAGGCTGGTATATCAAACATCAAATACAGCATGTCTCAAAAGTCTTAGTGCAGTTTTAAGCTTTAATAGTCAATTCACTTGATTACCATTATAATGTTCTATTCATCATACTCTGCTGCCTCCAAAGAACAAAATTTTTGAAGAGAAACTTAGGTGATTAGTTTTAAGTAGCTTTTTAATAGCCTTAAACTATTAAAAGTTATTAAGGTTATTAAAAACTAATTAAACTATTAAAAGTTATTAGGGGCAGCTAGGTGGCACAGTGCATAGCGTGCCAGGTCTGGAATCAGAAAGATTCTTTCTGAGTTTAAATCTGGCCTCAGATACTTACTAGCTGTGTGACCCTGGGCAAGTCACTTAACCCTGTTTGCCTCAGTTTCCTCATCTGTAAAATGAGCAGGAAAAGGAAATGGCAAACTTCTCCAGTATCTTTGCCAAGAAAACCAAAATGGTGTCACAAAGAGTCTAGCAGGAGTGAAAATGACTAAACAACTATTAAAAGTCATTAAATTTATAATACTTTTAAAAATTCAGTAAGACTTGAGGGGCACCATGTATTTATTAAGCACCTAATATGAGCTAGGCACTGTGTGTGGTGCTGGGTATACAAGTACAAAGAATGACTTACATTCAAATAGCCTAGTGCCTCATCCTTTTTAATGGCATAAAAAGGACAAAGGATTACTTACCTGGGATCCATTAACTTGTTTTTTAAAGAATATTTGTTAATTATATTTCAACGTTTGTTTTTTTTGTTTGTTTTGTTTTCGTTTGGTTTGGTTTTTGGTAATCCTATATATTGCCTTTTAGGCATCTAAAAACATTATTTCAAGAAAGGGTTCATAGCCTTTGCCAATTCTACCAAAGGCCTATGGCACACAAAAAGTTTGAGAATCCTTGCATCCAACTTACTTATTTTTATAGGAGAAAAGCTGTGGTCCCTAGAGTTTAAATGTCTTTTCTGAGGATGCACAGGTAATAGAATAGAACTGATTCAAGCTTCCATCCACTGACTACAAACCCAGTGCTCTTTCATCCCCACTATGTTGCCTTCAGGCTAGATGTTAAAATTGCTTGCTAAGTGCAGCACCTCCTTGGGGACCCTCCCTCTTTGTAAATGGAATTGAAGCAAGTGTAAAGAGAGCTATCACTTGACCTTCAACACAGGTGGTGATTAGCCACTAGCCCACTAAGTACATTCTTTCTCTCAGACCCTACTCCTTTCCATGAGTCCAAGGACACTTGACTTTGACAATTTGACGACTGACTTTCAGATTTTCACTGCATCACTAGGCCCTCCATAAAAAAATATTCTTGTCATCAAAAATGTTGCTGTCTTGGTATGGATGGCTATAAAGAGATATTATGACTTTCTTTGTGACATTACACATTACACATCACTGAAAAAGACTAAGCAGTGAGGGAGCCAGGCCCCTGACCTCTTACTAAGCTCTATATGTCATGTATTAGATATCAGCCACCAGGGAAGTAGCTGTGTAAGGGTCACTTCTTGAATTAGTGAGAGAATCATGGGTATTGTAAGTGATGAGCTCACCGGAAGTTTTCTACAAAAATATTGTTCTGTAGAGGCAGCATGGTATAGTGAATGGAATATTAGATAGTATTAAGGTAACCTGGATTTGTCACTAAAAAATTATAAACATCCAACTTAACCTTTCTGGGTCTCACTCAGAAGAGACTGGGCAAGATGGTTTTTGAAGTCCATTCCAGGTCTAAGATTGGTGTTTGTTTTCTTTAAACATATATCGATTAACATCCAGTTTCTTACATGCTGTAAACACCACCAGCTAACACTAAAGGGAAACAGATATGTAAAAACTTACCACTACAAGTTAAATACCTTTATCATTTCTAAACTGTGACAAGTTCCACTTATCTAAACAGTTACTTTCATTTATAAAACAGGGTGACTCTATGGGGATTCCTCAAGATTTTTTTTTTATTCCAGCCAGTCCCCAGCTGCAGTGGGGAGTAAAATATAGTAATTATTTCATTAACACCTCCTTATTATTCTGTGATAAAAACTGCTTTGCATTTCTTTCTGTCAAAGGCACTCTGAACAAGTCATTATTTCCAATGTGGCATATTGATAACCCAAAGCTATCACTTCCTTTCTTAAAATGTTTATTAAAGGGAATTGAGTTGAATAGAATTGAAAAGAGACTTTAAATGTCCTTGAATCCATAGCTCTGCATGAGTCCCTCCCACCACTGAGTTACTTCTTCTAATTTAAATCCTATATTACTAACAGGACCAGAGCCTTTTTCTTATGAATATTTCTGAAACAGCAAACTAGAAACAGTTTATTTAGGTTATCCAGATATAAATGTTTCTATGTGGAAACTACCTAAAATGTGAGCCAATATGAAAAACAGTGAAATTAGAATCTTTCTAATAGAACATACTTGGAAAGATAGTTTTAGTTTTGTCCTGAAAATTTTGAACTCATAGTAATATTTAAAAGGCTATCATATTTTGTATTGTAAACTGAATTAGTACGCCTGTGTTAGTGCAAATGTTTAGCTACTTCCTAGTCCCTACCGGACATTCCCTAAAGACAAGAAGTGATTTCAGCAAATACTTATCAAGTATACAACTTGGTCAGAAAGTTGCCTAGTAATGCTAATTGACTCTCAGTCTTGGAGGAGCTTGATGATAGAATCACCATATTTGCATGAGGCCTCATTGGGGAATGGCACACACTGTGGGTCCCTCTGCATAGCCCCAGGAGAAACGGAGTAACCAACATCCACCCACACACACAAGAGAGACCCATGAAGGAGCATAAATAAAAATGGCAAAGGATGAGAAAGTATGAATAAGCTGTGCTCTTTACTGATTAAAGAAGAACCTGCATTAATGAGATTCAATTCAACAAATGGTAAACAAAAAATTAAATGACAAATCTCAATTACAGATCCATTGTACTCTCAAGTACTGAAGGAAAATCAAAACAGCAGAAATTATTGTTACTGCTTAATAGTTAAATACACTGCTATTCAAAGCGCAGGTCCAGAAGACAAAACTAGTGCCATCCCATATCATTGTAGCTATCCCACATCTGTTGAAATCATGTAACTCAGTGACTTTGCCTTTGCCTTTGGGCTAGGTTTATTTTTTTCAGACACATGAGCTTTCATTATAGATAATACTTGAGAAAGAGGAGAGAGGCAAAGAGGTGAGGAGTAGGCAGAGTTTCCCTGAAGGTGGGTGATACAGAACTGAATTTTTTTAAAAAAAGATTTCCCTGTTGTCCACAAGCTCAATTTTTGATATAATAAGGTAATCCTGAGTATCATTTGAGGGCAGAGACTATGTCATTTATCATCTCTGTACATCCAACCCTGGCAAAGTTCCTACCGTATTGTTCATAATAAATGTTGAATTAAATTGAAGTGAGTTAGTAAGATGAGGGAACAAACCATCTCTAAAGTTATTGAAAATCTTGAGCAAGATTTTAACCACCAATGCTGCTCATGAGATCAAGAATAAGTGAGGCTTTACCCATGGTATTTAAGATAACCAAAGTTTTCTTGCTCAGAAATGAAACCTAAGTAAGGGAGCCGACCTGCACAGCAAATGATGCAAAGAAAGCATTGATTACATTTTTCAAAGCCACAGCCCAGATCACTGACATTTTGCCAAATGTTATTATGATGTCTTAGAGAAAGAAGATTTTTTAGATCCTCATTCAACTGTAAAATAGCTACAGCTCATAGAATCCTATTGTTAAGATCTTCCCTTTCTCCCTTAGTGGAAACGGGGTTTAGTTAGAGGGGGAACTGGCTAAACTGAGTTGTCTAGGAAGCTAAGGCGTAGAAATGAAAGGGGCCTTAGAAATCATCTAGACCAACCCCCTCATTTTATAAATGTGGAACTGAGGCCCAGAGACATTAAGCGACTTATCCAATGTCACATAGGTGGTGAGTAGCAGAGCCAGGACTTGGCCCAGGTCCTCCATTTTCCCCGACTCTAAAGCCAGATCTCTTCTCACTTTCCCGAGTAAGATGCAAAGTAAACTGCAGTGTAATCACTGACTGCACAATGCTGTAAGAGTGTATTTTTAACAATATAAACTGGCAAGGGACTATGTAATTCACAAAAGAACTGAAAATTGTACACACAATTGATTGAAAGCCTTTTGACCACAGATTCATTTCAAACTCCTTAGCTCAGCAATCATGTATTCTCATCATCTGACTCCAATCCCCTTCGTACTATTAAAGCTCATCACTCTCCTTCAGATATCTTATGCCTTAGCAAAACTGGTCTTTGTGTCATACACTGAAAAGGACCTACACATTTTTGTCTTGATTCGTTAGTTTATACTCTTCCCTCTGCTGTAATACTTTGTCTTTTCACATCTCTAGTTGTTTAATTATTAATTACCCGGAAACTCTTGACTCATGGGTTTTCATTCATTACATGTAGAATCTTTGATGGTGGCTGTCATGGTGATGGAGAAGGCACCGCCTTGTCATATGTTGAATATCTATCACATTAAAAAAATTGCTTACCTGAAGATGGAAGGAGAGGGCTAATATAACCAATTTACCAGAGACAGATAGAGAAGCATATGGGATCATGACATACTGATCATTCAAAGGTGGATACTTTATTTGGCATGACTGCTGTGAGTAGCATCATTGAACTGATAAGGTAGAAATAGTTGCCTGATCCTTAATCAAGGGGTTCTATACTCACCACAACATAGCATTGTTGCCTCCATGTCCAGTCTGATCATGGACCCAGTCCCCAATTTTTGCCATTCTCATAATGGTATCAAACTAATTATTCTGCTCAACAGAGAGTATTTGATATCCCTGAGGAGGATAATATTTTCAGAACCTGACTCTCATGGTTGTGATGAACAAATGTGAAAATGTATTTTTGGAAGCCTTAAAGTGTTATATAAATTTCAACTCATTATTATATTAAATATATATGTATATGTGTGTATATAGGTGCATGTGTGCATATGCATATAGCCTTCAACTAACAAGACCAAGCTTTTCCCTGAAGATATGTTATATGTGTATCTGTACACATATGTATATGTATACACATTTATACATATGTGCACATACATACAATTATTATATGCCCGTGTTAATATATGTGTTTATATATACATGTACAGAAATACATGGTTTGTGATATTGTATTACACGTGCATATACATGTACATATGTATTACATATACATATACATATACATGTACATGTATATAATGTGTCTTCAGGAAGTAGGGTGGGCTCATTAAAAGAAGGCTGAAATTCTTCAAAGGCAATCCAAGTGGCTATCTTATTGTAGGCGCAGCTCATTAATCACATGTAGTCTCTTTCCCAAACACGCACTGATGTATAAGCCCTATAAGTTGACCCTCCTCCATGACAGTGGCATGATGATTAGCAAGCATACAGTTCCCTGTTGAATTTGCCTCTTGATGTCGATAATCAGAGGGGTATTGCATGAAGTTATTTATGTTTTTACATGTTTCAGCTTATCTTATATGATTCTGAGATATACAATTTGTTTCATCAAATCATTTTTATTTGTAATCAACAAACATAGGCACAGTAGAATCTTGCATTTCTATGTCTTTCAGTCAGTTGTGTCATTCATTATAAAGTTTTTCTTCCTGGGACATATGACTGCAAATCAAACATTATAGTCTCTAAGGACTAGAAGTTGAGGATCACCTGAATGATAATAGAAAAGGGTGTGGGTAGACATGAATAAAAACTGCAACATAATACAAATGAGAATGATGTTGTAAATGTAGTTTGATGTATGTTATCAGAGAAATGTTTAACTAAAAAAAAAAAAGAAAGATGGGCTGGTCACTAGTGGTAACCAATGGACAGGTTCCAGACTCTACTGATATACCCAAAATGTCAAGAAAATGAGAGGAAGGCCCTCAACATGTTGAATGGATTACAGATGGAAAATTTCTGAGTAAACATGGACAAGAGAAGCACAGGAAGCTCAGAGGCACAGATGACTTGAGATCTATGTCCTTGGGCATCAGTGAGGGCTCAAATGCATTGGAGTATTGGAGTGCATTCAATATACTGGGCAGTCAATGTCATCTCCAGTAAAAGATAAAATCCAACAACTCACTATAAACTTGAAATCACCTTTTAACTCGTGATACCATTGCTAAGGCACTTTATTATTTTATAACCATGTTCTTCCCAGAAAAAATAAAGTATTACTACAAAAATTTGGTTACTAAACAGGCAGAGGTTTTACCTGGTGCGGAGAGAAGTTAATCTAGGCTGAGGAGCAGAATTAAATACTGGTTCCCTGATTAGTAAACATAATGTTGCTGACACATTTTAAATATTTCAAATGTTATTTTCCTTTAACCAGGTTCATAAACCTGAACCATTTGAGAATCACCTCAGGACCCAACCACAAATTAAACATTTAGTAAATTACAAAGATTCCAAAAACAAGGTTAGAAGTATATTATGCATTTTTCAAAAGCAGCCCTCTTAAACTTATCCTTCCTCAGGGAAAGTCAATTGAAAAGTAACTCTGGATCCTATTTGGCCTCATTCAAGCACACAAAAAAAAATTTCAAATGTATAGTTTTCCTCTCTATCTAAACAAAGCATATTTATTAATATTCTCAGTCCCTGCTTACTTTCTGTGGAACTCAGCCCTAGGCACAATTGTGAATAGATGAATTCCAGTTTCCATACTTAATCACTTTCCCCTGTCACTAACCTTCCCCTTATCATCAGCCTTGGCTGTCGCTAGTATGCTAGTGCTTCTCAGGGGTGTCTGTGACTCCCTACCAGGTTGCCCCCCACAATGATGTCTCAAACTTCCATATCTTTCAAGCCTCAATCAAATTGCCTGATCATACCTAGGTAGAAATGGACCTAGAAGAAAGGGAGACCCAAAGTGAAAATGAGCACATAATCCTTTTGAAAGGATGGGGTTTCTATCTCTGCCCCAATTTATGAAATCACAGAAGACCCAGACAACTCAACTGAATCAACTAATCCAAAATATAAACTAGGTATGAACAAATCCTTAATCAATTTGAGAGGAATAAAATGTTTCTATCATTGGATAAAGAGGGATGACAATATATAAGAACTATCTTGTAGTTGCCAAAAAAAAAAAACAATTGGACTCACCTCTGGTCCTAAAATATATAAAAGAACAAATCAGTTTGTAATAGTGCAGTCCAGCAGTAAGCCATTCATAGATAGACAAACTTCCCTGAGAAGGAATCATTTGGAAAGAGAAGAGAGTTTTTTCTCTTTCCCACACCCATCCTACCCCAAGCAACCATGTCAGTTTGGGAGATCCAGAGATCCCATCAGAGGTTTCACCACCAGCTGGAGTTAGTAGCAGTAACCACTATTAGTAGTAGTAGCTGATAACAGAGGAAATACCAAGAGACAGATATGATTGGGTATTGCCTCAGTCAAGCTGAGACCTGTTAAAGATCTTTGCTTAAAAAGGGAATGGTCTCCCACTGCATCAAGAGCCATCTCCAGCCATCCTGATCTATATCTTACCACTGGACCCAGATGGCTCTGGAGGAGAAAGTAAGGCTGGTGACTTTGCACAGCCCTCCCTCACTTAAATCCAATACACTTGCATGCCATGGCATCACTTCCCTCATGTCACAGTCCTATGTAATCCTGTGTGCTTTATTTTGTGCTAGCCGGGCTTTCAAAAGGTCCTCTGCCAAGCTAATAGCAATGTGTCAGGCTCACAAGCACTCAGCATTCCCATAAACCACAGATCTAGGAAACCCTTCTTCAGACCCCTGGGAAGGGAAACCACTAAGCTTGCCAGGAAGTAGTGGTCATGGTGGTGAGAGAGACCCTTCCAAGCCTGCTAACCTTTTGATGGATGATATTTTTGGCATAGACAGTGCTCATTTCCCCAAGGATATATTCAACTCCGTTTGAATTTTCCCTCTGAAATCCTGAAAAGGTATTTCTCCCCATCTATGCAGCCAACCCCCTTACACACACACACACTCTCTCTCTCTCTCTCTCTCTCTCTCTCTCTCTCTCTCTCTCTCTGTGTGTGTGTCTCTCTCTCTCGCTCTCTCTCTCTCTCTCTCTCTCTCTCTCTCTCTCTCTCTCCCTCTCTCTCTCTCTCTCTCTCTCTCTCTCTCAGCTTAGAGGAACAATCTCCTGGCACCCCACCAAAGCCTGAAACTGTGACCTATGAGGTCATATTTAAATGTTACTATGCCTTTTGTTATTCATTTATTAGCACTGCTAGAATAACTACTGGAGGAGAGGCCGAGAGCAAGCATTTATTAAGCACCTACTATGTGTCAGGCACCATGCTAAATACTTTACAAATATTATCTCATTTGATCCCCCATCTATTAGAAAAGTATAGGAATTTTTCATGTTAAAGGGAAAAAAAAGTCCTCAATCCAGTGAGCTGTCTCCTGCAGCCACATATTCAGAAGTTTCAGCTGGCGATGAAAGATATTTTGAATGGGAATTTCCATTTCATTCCAGCTCTAGAAGACTTTTGAAAAAGTCTCCACATTTCAACTTTTAACCGAGGTTAGCCCTGTCATCAGAAAGCTCACTAACAAAAAGATGTAGAGCCAGGGTGGCTGGAGCCAGGCCCTAGAGGCTCACCAGAACCAAAAATGAAATTTTCATTGTGAGCATTTATACCTCAGAAAGCAGCAAATGCTACAAATAAGGACATGATTTATTATGATCAAAATGTAAGAAAATGATGGAGAAAATGTTAATAATACAGATTAAACTTAAAAGTCTGGAAGCCATACTTTTTTTAGAGAACTGGCTGTTAAATATTTTCCAGCACACAACTACATATGATAGATAGATAGACAGATAGATAGATAGATAGATAGATAGACAGACAGACAGACAGACAGACAGACAGACAGACAGATAGATAGATAGATAGATAGATAGATAGATAGATAAATAGAAAAGATAATATAGAGATAGGAGGTGCAGTGTATAGAACACCAGGCCTACAGTCAGTTCAAATGTGGCCTCAGACACTTACTAGCTTTGTGACCTTAGGCAAGTGACTTAACCCCGTTTGCCCCAGTTTCCTCATCTGTAAAATAAGTTGGAAAAGAAAATGGCAAACCATTCCAGTATCTTTGCCAAGAAAACCCCAGATGGGATGACAAAGAGTAGGACACGATTGAAATGACTGAACAACAACAAAAAATTAAGATATGATAGAGATAGAGATTAAAGATGAGATAGAAATAGAGATACACACATAACAAACTCTATGTACCAATGAAATCACAGATGTGGCTAAAAAAATCTTTTAGTATATATGCAGATCATTTCCCCCACATAATATAGTGTGAGACCTAAGATTAAATCTTAGATTCTTTCCATGCACAAATTATAGAAATATTGTTTATCATATCTAACGTCACTTCTATTTCTAGCATTCTAGGGCATGGTAGTAAATGGCAGTAAATAAATTGTACTTTCACCTTTTGGTGGTTGGGTGACTGCAGCTGTCTAAGTTTCCCTTTAACTGATATACATCAAAAAAAAAAACTTCACAACTTGTCATCCTATAGAATTCTTGCCCATATTTTCCCTAAAATCATACACATGAGGTCTTCCAGCATAGAATTATTTTCTTTTACTGCCTTGGTAATAATGATGAATTGTTCAGAATTGGCTATGAGAATGTTAGGGCTATAGGGGATGATAAGATCAATTTGAGCAATCTCTTAATTTTACAAATAAGGAACTTGCAGTCATGGAGGTCATGCAGTCAATAAGAGAGCCAGAATTCAAACTCATGCATTCTGCCACGAATTTATCACCTTACCACATTGTTGTCCTCTCATTTTCACAACATAAGTAGTCAAACTAGTCAAATACTTTTCCTGGATATACACATTTCCTCTTTTATGCCACTTGTTGGCTGAATGATCTAAGCACTAGACATACAAATAACAAAAGCAAACGCTTCCTGTCCTCAGGTCACTTAAACTCTAAAGAAGACAATACACATAGGGAAATGGTGCTCAGGAAGGGACACTTCACTTGGAAAGTTATGGATTACTGAGTTTATAGGGGAATAGAGTTTTATCCAGAAACAATGGCAGAGTCTAGTTGATTTAACTGGAGAACAGAGGAAAAAAGATACATGCATAAGTGGTTTGCAAGACTGTGGAAAAGATGGCCAGAAAATGGAGAGAGTGAAAGGAAGCATGGCTAGGGCTTTTCTGAAATAGTGGATCAGTAGAAAGTGGTTGGCAAGACCATCTCCTTCAGTGGAAGTCAGTATTAGGAATGTTTCATGGCCTTCACGTGCTTAACACACATCTTTCCCTTGTCCTTTGAATAGTCTGTCATTTTAATTCTTCTGAAAGAATGGTGTTCTGTGATTCACAACCACTCATCACTGGGACATTATTTGTATTGAAGAGAGATGGTTTTTGCAGTCACAGTAAGAAGTCTAGCGGTCAGCAAGTTGTACAGTCATCCCTTCCACATCATAGTGGTCAGAGGCGCAATGCCCCCGCAATCGGAAAAATCCACATAGAATTTTTTGGCCCTCCCTTTGTACCAGAGAAGTCTGAACTGTTATGGCATTAAAAAAACAAAATATGTCTGTATATACATATATATTATGCATTTCTGAGTTTCTAAACTGCTTCTGTGTCATCTGCTGGTCTTTGCATGTTATGTGCAGCTTCTGCAAAAATCCCCCAAAATTCCCATTTAATTTCTTATGCTGACCCACGATATAACAAAACTGCAATGGGGAAAGTTGAGATGCAGAAGGGATAGTTGTATACAATTTTTTTTGTTTGTTTTTTGTTTAGTTTTTTGGGTTTGGGGGTTTTTTTGGGGGGGGGGGCTAGGCAACAGGGCTAAGTGACTTGCCCAGGGTCACACAGCTAGGAAGTGTCAAGCGTCTGAGGTCTGATTTGAACTCAGGTCCTCCTGACCCCAGGGCTGGTGCTCTTTCCACTGTGCCACCTAGCTGCCCCTATACGATTTTCTTAGCACCCTGCCTGACCTCCTCTTCCTAGTCTCCAAATCTCAGAATCACAGTATCTCAAAAATGAAAAGGGCATCTGAGGCCTTCTAGTTCAGTTTAGAGCTGACCAAGAATTCCTTCTACTAAATCACTAATAGCCGCCTCTGGAAAACCAGAAGGTAGTGGGAATCCACTATCTCCCAAGGCAGCTGATGAAAATTTTAGATAGCTTTTTTAGTAAATTCTTCCTTATATCAAGCTGACTTTGGGCTTGATTGTTCATGGTGTTGCCTTCTGAGGGTAAGAAGAACAAACATTTGCCATCACTGACATATGGCATCCTTTCAAATACTTTGTCATTTCTAAGTCTTCTCTTCCCCAGGATAAACTTCCAGGTTCCTCACATAGTATTTTCTCACGACCCTTCACTACCTTGATTACTCTCATCTGGAAGCTTCCCAGCTTATCAGGTCCCTTCCAAAAATATGTTGCCCAGAACCAAACATAATATTCCAGTTGTGGACTGACCAGAGCAGAGTACAACATGACTATCACCACTCTACTAATGGACACTACGCCTCTCTTAACACATCCTAAGACTGCATTACCACTTTTAAAAGGTCAGCTAGAGTGGGCAGTCTTCAAAGCACTGGATCTGGAGTCAGCAAGATTTGAATTCAAATCTGAACTCAGACACCTACTAGTTGTGTGACCTTGGGCAAGTCACTTAACCTGTCTGCCTCAATTTCCTCATCTATAATGCTAACATCTATCTCTCTGTGGTGAGGATAAAATAAGATGTTTCTAAAGTATTAGAAACCTGTAAGTGCTTTGTAAATTCTAACCAATTTGTTGACTCTTATTGAGCTTGCAGACCACTAAAATCTCCAAATTGTTCTTGAACTCTAATCTAGTTAAGCCTTCTCTATATTTTACTTATAGAGTTAATTTTTAATCTAAGTTAAAACTTTCCATTTATCAACATTGAATGCCATTATAGTATGTTCAGCCCAATATTTTATTCTATCAAGATCTTTTTTCATACTGACTCAGTCATACCATAATGCACCTTATATCTTTAATAGCTTTGTACCATCAGCAAATTTGATGTTTGCCACTTATGCCTTTAATTAAACCAGTGATAAAATATTAAAAAGCATAGAGTCAAGCACAAATCCTTTGGCCTATCAACTACAGACTGCCCTCCAAGTTGACATTGAAACATTCTCATGTTTCAATCTTTGGATCCAGCCATTCAACCAATTCTGAATCCAACCAAATGCACTCCTGTCTAGTCACAGCTCCTTCTTTTCCCTCCAAATAGCATGAAAGTATTTGCTTTTAAAATCTAAATAAACAATGTCTATGGCATTCTCCTGATTTTGCAATTTAGAAACTCTATTAAAAAAAACTTTAGCCTGGTATGAACTGTTCTTGATGATGATATGCTAATTCTTTGTGATTACTGCTTCTTTTTCTAGTTGTTCATAAAGTATCCCTTTAATAAATATGCTCCAGAACTTTGCAAGAAATTGAAAGTCAAACTTATTGGCCTAAAGCTTGCGAACTCCATTCTCTTCCATTTTTTTTTATAAATTGAGAACTTTTCCTTTCTCTAGTTCTGCAGTAGTTGTATTATCCACAGTCATTCAAAGATTATTTTCAGTTACTCAGCAATCACTTCTGCCAATTCTTTCAATACCTAAGAATATAGTCTGTCTGGCTTCTGCCTTGAACTCATCGACGGCAGGCAGGAACTCCTTACTCCCTTTTTAACTATGTTGTCAATGCCACACCAGCCACAAATGTTCTGTATTTTCCAGTCCAGAATTTATTCTCTTTAGCAGGAAAATAAGGCAATAGGATAATTATTCTTTATCATCTATTATCATTTTCCCATCTACCCCAAGTGTGGTCTTAATCCCTTTTTTAAATCCTCTTGTTATTTCCAATATAGGTTTTGAAAGCCCTTTCATTGTTGCACTTAGGTTTCCTTGACATCTTTTCGCTTAGTGTGACACTCTTCTTATAAGACTATATCCTACTTTTGTATTTGTCTTCCATTACCTATGCTTTGCTTTCATTTCCTGTAAATGTCCTTCAAAAATCTAGATTAGTCAATCAATTCGTTGTGTAACTGAATCAATCTCTTTAGACAACTCTCTTTTTCCTACCCCATTAGAATTATTTTTCTTTATGTCTTTAGACTTAAATACCTGAGAAGTTGCCATCATTCTTAGGTGAATATCACTCGAGAATTTTAATCCTTGGAATCCTACCTATCCTTACTCTGGACCACTTGGTTCGTGGTTCATGGCAGCCTATCTCTGGCTTTCCTCTCCTCCATCACAAATTATAATATAGGGTAGTTACTTCTTCCATTTCTGGGGAGGCTACACTTTGTTCTGCTTGGCCTGACTCAAGTCAGTAATAGAGTAGTTTGGGTTCAATATTGGAACAAAATGAAATATTTCTTAAAAGTCAACAGTTAACAAAAGGAAATGTATTTACCTATAGCAGGAAGAGAGTCAGTAGGTTAGGCATTGAGGATGCCTTGAGTTAATTCAATTGAGCAAAGTTCCCTTGACTGAGTCACCCATTGTTTTACACCAGCTAAACAACATAGATTGCCTAGAGCTCCTCCTAGCTGCTTTGTAATCAGGCAACCAGGGAATGAATGTCAATCACCTGAGCCTTTATTTCCCTCAACCAATCAATACTCTTAATATCTTTAAGGAAAAACTAGCCTAATTTTCATGGGAGCTCCTACCATACCATCATTTCAATCCCAGTTACCAGTCCATATTGATGAAAGTTGGGTGCAAAATGGAAGCTCCCCATTTTAGTTTTTCTACTTTTTGAAGCATGAAATTATTATTAAGGAACATCAAAAAATTATTTACTGTTCAGTTTTGGATAGAGAATGCCTACATATGTCCAAATACCTGTCCCTTCCCTTTATTTGCTATTTCCAATTTATCCTATGCATAGCTTGTACGTATATAGGTGTTTTCATATTGTCTCCCCCATTAAACTGTGAGCCCCTTGAGAGCCGGGACTATCTTTTGCTTTTCTTTGTATCCAGGGCTTAGGACAATGCTTGGTAAATGGTTGGTGCTTAATAAATGTGTGTTGACAAAATGGATAATTTTGATTACATTTCATTAAAAAGATTTTGCCCAAACAAATCCAATGCAGCCAAGATTAGAAGGGAAGCAGAAAGACGGGAAACAATTTTTACAACCAGTGTCTCTGATAAAGACCTCATTTCCAAAATATATAGAGAACTGAGTCAAATCTATAAGAATCCAAGTCATTCCCCAATTGATAAATGGTCAAAGGATATGAATAGGAAGTTTTTGGATGATGAAATTAAAGCTATCTATAGTCATATGAAAAAAGGCTCTAAATCACTATTGATTAGAGAAATGCAAATTTAAACAATTCTGAGGTACCACATCACACCTATCAGATTGACTAACATGATGAAACAAGAAAATGATAAATGTTGTAGAAGATGTGGGAAAGTTGGAACACTAATGCATTGTTGGTGGAGTTGTGAACTGATCCAACCATTCTGGAGAACAATTTGAAACTATGCCTGAAGAGCTATAAAACTGTGCATACCCTTTGATCCAGAAATACTGCTTGGTCTGTATCCCAAAGAGATCATAAAAAAGAGAAAAGGACTCACATGTACAAAAATATTTATAGCAGCTCTTTTTGTGGTGGCCAAGAACTGGAAATTGAGGGGATGCTCATCAATTGGGGAATGGCTGAACAAGTTGTGCTATATGAATGTAATGTAATATTTTGTTCCATAAGAAATGGTAAGCAGGCAGACTTCAGAAAAACCTGGAAAAACTTGCATGAACCGATGCTGAGTGAAGTGAGCAGAACCAGAAGAATACTATACACAGTAACAGCAACATTGTGTGATGACCAACTTTGTTAGACTTAGCTCTTCTGAGCAGTTCAATGATGTAAGACAATTCCAAAAGACTCACAATGGGAAATACTCTCCATGTCCAGAGAAAGAACTATGGAGTCTGAATGCAGATTGAAGCATACTATTTTCTCTTTTTTGTTGTTGTTTTTTGTGTTTTCTTTCTCACGGTTTTTCCCTTTGTTTCTGATTCTTCTTTACAACATGTCTAATATGGAAATATGTTTAATATGATCATACATGTATAGCCTATATCAGATTGCATACTTTCTTGGGGTTGGGGTAGGGGGTGGATAATTATTATTCAAAATCCTATAAAAGTGAATGTTGAAAACTAAAAATAAATAAATTAATTTTTAAAATGTGAATTGGCTGGCTACTATGTCCTAACTCAATTCCAATTTTGGAGTCTATTTTCCATGTTTATCTATTTCTTGTTTATAGTGGTCTACATTAGTGGTTTCAAATTCAAATAGAAAAGAGGGCCTCTAATACCTACATAAGGATCCCTAAGGGCCACATATTGACTCAATTTTAAAATGTAATATTATCTCTGTTTTATCATATTTTTATTTATTTTGCAAAATATTTCCCAATTACATTTTAATCTGATGCGACAAAAATGTTGCAGGTCATTTTTTTATACTTCTGGTCTATATAATACTCAGGTAATCATTTTTTCCTTATTTTTGCCTCTGTTGAGCTCCACCCAAATGTTCCTAACCAAACTTCTTAAAATCCCTCAAATGAATGTATCTTTTTAATGTACAGTACCACCCCACTTGCCCCCTTTTTTATGTATGAGGCCATTATCACATTTACCTATCCTGTTTTTTCTCTCTAATTTCCTTTTCCATAGTCATAGTCTATCTAGTTAAACTTCTTTCTTGAATTAGTATCTCTACTTCATCTTGCTTGTTACCTTTTGGGGGGGGGGGTGCAAACGCTTATAAATCTCTGAAGCTATGGTTCCTTCTTACAGGTTCCTTTCTTTGATTGGTCTTCTGTGACTTTCTGGGAATATCTACTTCTACACTTTTTCCTTAGTTACATATTAAAATTAGAGTTTTCTTCCTCACCTTGTCTTTTGCTTTTAAAGCCCTTTGATTATATAACAGTAATTACTCTGGTTCCCACTGCCTGAAAGCCAGGTGTGTTATATTCCACTCCTCCCCCAGAATTTTCCAGTATCCTTGGGTTGGAGGATATGGGGGGGGATATAGGGATATTATCATCTCTGCCATTGCCCCAAGCCCCCCTAAATTGTGTTCCTCTATTTTTAGGGGTCCAAGCGCATGAGTTCCATTTATCCACTTAAAAGTCAGATTGGCTTTTATACATTTAAACCTTTACTTCAAAGATATAGCAAGAACAAACATACAAACATTTCCCCCCAACACCTGGGAAGGAATAGTCCTCCTCCATACCACCTCTAGGGAGTTGAGAGTGATTAGCTTAGCTCAGATCCAACATAAAGTTAGTCTCACCAAGTTCCAAGTCCAAAGGCCCCACTGGGCTTGCCTGGAACCCTTGCTTGTCAGGGCTTCCCTTCAGGATGGAATGCAACATCTGCCTTAGAATGCTGTGCTCCAGGATTCTAGAAGCTCCCAGGTCCAGGATTCTGCTTCCTAAACCTAAAACTAAAGAGGACAAACAAAGCAACACTAAAACCCAAGCCCTTTCTCAAGGCCTTCCTGTTCTTTCCCCTTCTGCGTGGTGTCCAGTCCCGGAGATGGGGAGGTGAAAAGAGGGTGACAGGGAAAGTGGAGAGAGGAAGTGAAATTTATGCCTCAGGTAGATTTAAAGACACAGTAAGTGTAAGGGAGCTCTTCCCGATCATGTGGTCAGTCAACACAGAATATCCGTGTCTGAGTCAGTCCTATCTCCCAGGAGCAGGTCCAAAGCATCCCCCATGCAGCTGCCTCTGTCTTAGGTGGTCTAGGCATGTACAAACCCCATCTTACAACTAGATTTGCAAGACTTCAGGAAAATATACTCTTCGTAATAATTAATAGCAATAACATTTATGTAACACCCACTATGTACCAGGCACTGTGCTAAGTGTTGTACAAATATTGTCTCATTGGATTGATAGTCCTGGTTGTGCTCTACATCTTTAGCCAGGAGCCTATCATTGCTATTTCTTCAACCGTGGTTCTGAAATCAAATCCTATTCTCAACGTCTTACTAACCTAGCCTTCTTCATTTTCCAATTTCCAAATCTGTGTTTCTCTTCCAAAGCTCCCACCTTTGATCAGCAACCATAATGAAAATACCATCTGTGCCCCTTCATTTTCTTGCCTAAGACTTTATATTTTACTAATGTTTTTCCAGATTCATTCTAGGAGCATTATTGTACCCATGTGACTCAATAGAAGTGGGAGGTTAGACAAGTCTTGAGAGAGTTTCTGTCAATTACTGGATGAATATCCCAGGAAAACAGTAAATTTCTCTCTTGTTCTTATTGCCCCCACAAAAAGCTATCTCAGAACCTCTTAGTAGGGAGTCACTAAGCACTGCTTCTTCCCTCTTCTTCCCCTGAACCTTACTGGATGATTGCTCATTTGGCAGTAGGTGTATCCACACTGCTGGTCCTCAGAGGCAACTAGGTGGTGTGGCAGATAGAGTACTGAATCTGGACACTGGAAGACCTGAGTTAAAATCCTGCCTCACTGACTTACTAGCTGTTATTTTACTTCTGTCTGTCTCCATTTCTCTATAACATAATGCCTAAGTCCCAACGTTGTTGTGAGGATAAAAAGAGCTAACATTGGTAAATTGTTTCATTTTCATCTTACCACGCTATATAAATGCTAGTTATTATTATTGTAGTTGTTGTTGTTGTTATTATTATTGTTATTATTATCAGCAAATGAGCAGCTGCTTCCTCCTTAGAGTATCCAGGTCTTTTCTTTTCTATATATGACTCATACTTAGCACCAAGTATCCAATTCCTTTTCCCTTTCTCCTCTGTGACACATTCTTCTACTTTCCAGCCTCCTGGCAGTTCAGGCTTCCCCTCTGCCTTCTCAAATTTTTTTTTCTCTGTTTGAAAATTAAAGATCTATTTCTGTTGTATTTGTAAGGAACAAGGAACACCTCATTCTCCCTGATGTTTGGAAGGATATTTCTCATCCCCCTCTACCTTCATTTTATGAAGGGAGATCGGTCTCCATTTTGAGCCTAGATAAAATTAATTTAACTGGCAGAAGTGCAAATATCACACTATGCAGGTCATTGTAAAAATCTACCTGTTCTTTATACTTGTTAGAAATGAGATCCTTAGTCCTTAGTCCTCTGTGCTTTTTCTGTCTTATGAGTAGCATCCCCAGGATAGTAAACTGCTTGTAATGGTCATTAACTCTAAAGTTATTCTTTTATTTTTTTACTTTGTTAGCATCTTTTCACCTTTTTACCCCTTTGTCAACTTCTTTCCTCTTGATTTACTAACATTTTACATTTTACCAATTTGTCTCAAGTCAATAAAGCAACAAGCATCTATTAAGCACCTACTATGTGTAGGCACTGTGCAAAGAGAAAATATAGTCCCTGCTCTCAAGGAGCTCACAGTGAATATCTTGTCTTGTCTTACTAAATTCCATCTCCTCCCCCAGTCCCCCTTGTCTTTCTCCCCCTTCTCCTTCTCCTCTTCCTTTTTCTCCTCCTCTTCCTCCTCTTGGATTTTCACTTTCCTCCTTATCCTTTCAGATCCTACTTCTCAAGTTCTCCTCAAATCTTTCTCTTCCTTCTTAACTCCTTTTCCTTCAACTCAACTCTCTTCCTACTTCAACTTGAGCCTTTCTTCTCATTTCATACCTCAATTTCCCCTCAAATCCTCCAAATTTCCCTTTCCCAATTTTGTGTTGCCTTTTCCTTCAAACCTCTGACCATCCCCCTCTGACTTCTATGTCTATCTCTAGAGTCAGCTTAAGGTTTATCCACAGTGCTTGTCAAACACACAGGCAAAAGTACTTATCGATATATTCCCAGGTCTATCTCTCTCTCTCTCTATCCCAATCCAGGTTCATGCTGTCGTTTTTTGAGTCTTTCCACTCTACTACCTGCCTCTTATAATTAAGAACCAGTACCTGATCATTCTGTGCTAGTAGAAAATATTATTACTACTAAGACCACTTACTAAAGTGACTCATTGTTACTACTATTACCCTTTGCTAAAGTGACTTATTTGCATTGACTCACTCTGAAATATTTGTAGGCCTCATTTCAATGATTAACATTCCCTTTTATTTAAAAAAATTGCTTATTTATGATTATTACCACAATCTCAGAATGATATTTTAATATAATTCTAAGATGCATCATCACAACCCAGTTAAATTCAGTTCAGCAAGTATTTATAAGGCAACAGAACTGAAATGTCTCAGACATATCCCTAATTTGACAAACATTTCTCAAACATTTACTCTGGGATCAGCACTGGATAAAGCACTAAGGATATAAAGAAAAATGAAATTTAACCTTGTCCTATACTGGCGAGATATATCATTTACCTGGCTAAGTAATTTTTTTTATTTTTTTTAAATTATGTTTTTTTCTTCAGGATAGTGATTTCATAGGCATAGGGAGCTCCTGGATGAGAAAACTTCCTCACAATGCAGACTACTGTTGCGTAATTTATAATCTTAGAGCATTGCCTGGGACACTGAAATGTTAAGTGATTTTTCCAAAGGAGACACAGTGAACACTAGAGGTGGCACTTAAAACCAGGTCAAACTGACTCCCATGCTAGCTTCTATCCACTCCATCTTCCTGCTCCTCTTTTATAAACCAACAGGTAATTAGAGGATCAGGAAAGAACTTCCATAGGATGTGGTACCTGAGCAGCACTTTGACAAAATTCTACCTGCTGGAAGTATAATGCCTCAGCAAAAAGAATGTTGTCAGTGGGAAAATGAGGTATTGGGAATTTTTCAAAATAGATCTATGATTTCATCAATGAAGAGAACCCCCAGTGAGTAACATCCTCTAGGAGTAGAGGCAGCTGATGATACAATGGACCCAATGCTCTACCTGGAGGCAGAAATACCCGAGTTCAAATTTGGTCTCAGACACTTATTGGCTGTGTGATGCGTGGCAAGTCACTCATATGAAATAATATTTGTAAAAAGCTCTGAGCACAGTGCCAGAAATGTAGTAAGCTCTATATAAATGCTGATTCCCTTTTCCGTCCCCCTGGCAATGCAAATCACATTCTTCTCTGCAATTGAGTGTCTCAGAAATGTACATGGGATACCAAAGGGTTAAAAGTGTCTTGTTCTTAGTGCAATAACCAGTGTGTGTCATTCAGAACTTGAACCCAGGTCTTCCTGACTCCAAAGTCAGCTCTTTATCCCCTAAGACACACCCTCCTCATGAGAAAAAATACCAGTATTTAAAAAATCAACAAAAATTAAACCATAGAGCTAGAATATAATTTTCGAGCGCAAAGCTCTAGGAGAAATAAATCATATGACTTAGCTTGATTTTATATGATGATGGTTGTCTCATTTTGTTTTCAGTAGCTACTCTTCTCACTAAGAACAACACTTAGCAGGTTGGGCAAAGCTGGTTCTCAGCTGTAGTAGCAGCTGCTCTTGGTCAGGACTCTATTTGTATATTCCACGAACATTGTGAGTTGGCATCCCTTTGGCATTTTGGTGGGAGATTCCTGTTCCACCTACTTCCTGAATTGTGCTGGCTTGGAGAAGGAGCTTATCACAGAGGGAGCAGCAGGAATCCCAGACCAGTTTTTGAAGCTAAGATTGCAGCTTATTTGCTCCAATGGAGAAAGATAGGACTTTGGAAAGTTAAGCATATTTTCATGGTACTTAATTATTGCCATGTTTGCTTTGTACCTTTGTCATGACACATGATAACTTCAAGGAGCACGTTAACGAAAATAAATGAATTTCATGGCTGATTTAGAAATTCAGTTGAAGTTACACAGTAATGATTGTGGAGCATGTTGCACTGCCATATTGCCTAAAATGGTATCTTTGGAATCTTCTGAACAATGCCTGAAGCCTGAAATTCTACACACTTAGAAAATGTTCACCAATGTCACTGATGGTTTAGTTTGATGCATAAGGCACATTGGAGCCAAAAATGTATACTACTATTATTATTATATTTTCATTAATAGTAGCATAAACAATTCATAAGGCTCACAGTTATTTTGTTATTTTTTGTCTCACAACAATTAAATGAATCTTAATATCACTAATTGTGAGAGGTAGTGTGGTGTAGGAGAAAGGAAAAGAGAGAGAGAGAGAGAGAGAGAGGATCTCAAAGATAAGAAGATCTGAGTTCCTGTTACTTGTAACGCATACTAGTAGCTGTGTGGCCCTAGACAAGTCATTTAACCTCTCAGTCACCTAGACAAAACTTTCTAATACTGTAAGTTGCAGAAAAGAAAACAACAATAATAACAATTTAACAATAATAACAATTTAAACAATAAACAATAGCTAGCATTTGTTTTGCTCTAAGCTTTGCAAGGCACTTTGCATACATTAACTCATTTGATCTGCATCTCAGAGGAGGGAAATTCCTCATCTGGATAGATGATTAATTGGACCCATATTTTATTCCAATCAATTTGATCTGATTCCATAGAGGTAGTGATTATAAATTCTGTATATTAGAGCTATGAACCAGACATTGCAAGTTCACTCGCTTGATCATGGGAAGCCAACTAGAGGCCCTCCACCCTTGTTTTTCCTTGTTATGGAGACCAATCCAGTGTGATTACTCATTTACATAGAAAGTCCTCCAGCTTTTATCGGTGCCCCTCTATACCTGGTCATCCCTCTACTGCCCAAAATGGGGAGATGACCATGATCACTTGACCAACAAGCGACCTTGTTTGCCAGCCTGTGGCCTGCCTGTCTACCAGCCCATCAGCCCATATAGATGTTTTGACATTTGTTTATCAGCCCAGTCCGTGGGTTTGCTCATCAGCTTGTTAGAACCTCCTGACAGGTCAAAATAGGTCTGTCAAGGTCTGTTCTTTAGCCCACTTGTTAACCAAAAGGATTCTGTGTTTTGTGTAGACCTCCTGGAGGGGCAAAGGCAAGGTCTATCAACCAATTAGATTCTGTATTTTTGGTTTGCTTCATCTGTATCATCTAACTACTATGCATTATAAAACTAAGACCATGAAAGAAGGGTCATCTCAGATCATGAGGAAGATCTGAGGTCCACTTCATCAGAGGGAGCCATGGGCCCTTTAATAATTTGCCATTGGCTCAGAGCTCTGCCTCAGTTTCTTTTATTGTAGATTGGACAATTTTAGACTCCACACCTATGTCAGGGAAATCATAGATCTAGTCCCTATTCCCTACCCCAATTAACTGCATCTTCTAGTACAGTACCCCAAAATAGTTTACACTTACTTCAAATCCTTTTGCAGTTTGATGATAGTTAACAAGAGTACGCTAATATAAGTGAATCTGAGCCCTGAAGACTTTTCTTTGGACAAAGAAGATACATATTCTTTTCATAGACCAAACTGGAAGCTAATGTCTAAGCAAATAAAAATAATTACCACCTTGAAAGAGATATCTTCCCCACCTGTTGGGTGATGGTTCAAGTTCCCTTAACAAGGCAAAAAGTCACTTCTTCTATAATTAGAAATAAAGCTTAAGATGCAAATCCCCATGAGAAAAGTTAGGCAGGGCACCTAAATGACTAAATCAGATCTTCCTCAGAGAACAAGACACATTCACTAATTTGGATTCTGATTAAATTACTAATGTCCACTCTAATTCCATGTTCTGTTGGTTTTGAGTTCTGCTGCCTTTATTAGAATTATCAATGTATGCTGTTGAATAATACTTTAATGTGTTTAAATCTCAGGACCTTGAATCTGTCTCTTCCTTTCCAATACCACCATCCTCTCCCATAGTTTATGTCCTTAATTACCTTGTGTCTGCATTATTTTAGTATTCTCATCACACTTCTTGACTCTCTTATGAAATTAATCCTCTATGCCAACTCCAGGTTAATTTTCCTAAAATTATGCTAATTATACTACTTCCTTTTCCAGAAACCTTCTAAGAGCTCCCTGTCATTTATAGGATAAAGCCCATAACCCTTAGCCTGGAATTCAAGGCTCCAAAATATGAGGAAGCATCATGGTACACTGGATTGGGAGCCAAAAAAGAGGTGTTTGTGTCCCAACAAATATTCACCAGTAGTATGACCTTGGGCAAATTAATTAATTTCTGTAGGCCTGAATTTTCTCATCTATAAAATGAGGGCTCTGGGAACTGACTAGATGTCAATTGACTAAGGTATCATCCAACTTTAAATCATGTGATCCAATTTTGACCCACATCTTTCTAGCTTTATCATCCACTATTTTCCAACATAAACTTTATATTTCTTCATTCTTTAAACTGGCTGATCTAATCATTGTACCACAATATGCCTTTGCTTCTGTTTTCCCATGGCCTGGAATACCTGGTCCCATCCTCTCTCCTTTCCATATCCTATCCAAGTTACATTAACTCATTTGAACTATTGTCTACCCATAAGTCCCTTATCTTGTATTTGTATAATTGATGCTTTTATTCTATATGTAGAATTTTACATTGCATCTTGATAAATTTTACTTTAATTGAACCCAACACAGAAATCTTTTTAGAACACAATTCTATCATTTTGTGTAAACTACCCTCTCTGCAAATATTTAAAACATATAATCTATATAATCTATAGTATAGATTCTATACCTTTACTCAAGTCACTGATTAAAACGTTAAATAAAACAGGGATAAGAATGGGTGCATGAAGTATTCTCCTAGCCACTTCCCTCTTTGGTGACTGTGAACAATTAATCACTTATATTTGGATCCAGTCATTCAACTAGTTCAGAATACACCAAATTATACTGAAATGCAGCTCACATCTCTCCATCTTGCTCACAAGGAAAACTTGTCAAATGAATTGCTGAAGTCTAGGTATATTTTGTCTGTGTCATGTCCCTTATCTACCCTTCCACACTCTAGTAACCCTGCCAAAAATGAAATGTGTTTAGTCAAGCATGGCCTGTTATTGATGAACCCAGGCTAGTCCTTATTGATCTCTGCCTCCCTTTCTAAGAGATCATCAACAGTGGCTCCACCACATTCACAAGCAACCATTCATTCAGTCCTTGTGACTTGAACTCATCCAGGGAAGCTAAGTGTTGTTTTCACTATCTTCTCACATCTTGTTATTCAATTCCCTGTTAACTATTTTTGTTTCTGCTTTCCAGACTGAAGGTCATTCTTCTGGGTAAAGGAAGAAAAAGCAAAGTAAGAGCAGGGGCATTCATTCATTCATTCATTCATTCATTCATCTATTTATTTATTTATTTATTTGTTTATTTTTATTATCATCACATCCACCCCAAGCAGTTGTCTTGTCCCCTCTTTCTGATCTTCATTTTGTCCCATATATACCTTTAAAGATGGCTCTTTTTGCTATTTTTAGCATCTGTCTCCAGGTTCAACTCATTCCAGAACTCAGAATTCCTAATATTTCTCTAATAATGTCATGTGCCATTTTTTATTGATTTTTAGTTTGCTTCCCACCTTTATTTCAAAAATTATATTTAGAATAATTAATCAGTTCTACATAGTACCTTCAGGTTTATTATTAGGTGCATGTCTTTTTAAAAATCTAAGTTAATGAAGAACACTGTTTATCCATTTTGGTCTCTTTAGGTGGGGTCCCCTTCTCTTTTCCCTCACAATCATTTGTATTCATGTTATAGGACTAAATTTTTATGACATGAAAAAGCTAGCTTGATTGGACTCTGTAAATAAGTATCCTGAAAATAAGTTATTCTACCAATTTCTAATGAGATACATTTGGTTGGGCCTTTCCACTACCAAAGAGGAAGTGGCAGAGTGTTTCCTAAGTATTGAACACCTCAGTCCTAAGTCATCTGTGGGGTTTTATTGATCACCATAGAATCATAGATTTATAGCAAGAAGGTGCCCTTAGAAGTTATCTAGTTTAACTCCGCTATTTTAGAGATGAGGAAACTGAAGCTTAGAAGAGGATGTTTGAAGGTTACTTTTTGGCTGGAGAAACACTTGTTTTGAGATCAATCCAATGGCTATTTAATGCTTACTGCTTCCTTATAAATCAGATAATCTGTCACAAATATTGTATTTTCCTCCCTAAACTTATACACAAGTGATGCACCTTTGAAATTCAGGCTGTCCTATAAAATCTGAATGTCTATTTTTACCTCCTAACTCTCTGGTACATAAATATTTGATATTAATCTTCACTTGCTGATTGAAGACTTTAGTCGATAGCTTTAATTATAGCACTGTTCATGGAAATGAGAAATTTGTAAGTGTTAGTAATGGAGATGAAACCAGAATCAAAGTGCTCCATCATTTTGATAGAATCAGAACAGAAATTCCAGTTGTGTTTTTGTGAAGGAGGTCTCAAGGCAAAGCAAAAACTGTATCTGGTTTTTCTCAGTTATCAAATTAGACTGTTAGTGTTCTTACTGAATGCTTACTGCGGTTCAGAGAATCTAAGAGGAGGATGAGACCTTCTAACTTCCCATGGTTCTCATTGGTAGGAAGTTTTCCTTATATCAGGCCTGCTTCTCTACCCTATTAGCCATGGCAATGTTTCAAATACTTTAATTATTACCATATTGCCCTCTATGTCAATCAGTCAAATATTCTTTCAATACCTACTATGTATTAGGTGCTCAGGAAATAACAACAACCACTAAATATATCTATAAAACTTTACATTTATTTTCTCCTTTACTCCTCACAACAACCCTAAGGTATATGTGTTATGATTATCCACATTTTACAGACAATGAAAATGAGGCTGAGACATGCTGACTTACCTAGAGTTATTCAGCTAGTAAATGTCCAAGGTAGGATTCAAACTCAAATCTTCCTGACTCCAAATTTAATACACTATGGTATCTTAAGTACAAAGAATAATATAATCTCTACTTTCAATGAGCTTATATTCTAATGAGATACCAAGTACATGTAATACATATATGTACATATGTAATACTATACAGTTTCACAACATAAATATAAAGTTATTCAATACATATGTATACACATGAAAATAGTTAAATTTTGTTCAGTTGTGTTTAACTCTTCATGACCTCATTTGGGGTTTTCTTGGCAAAGACACTCGAAGGGTTTGCCTTTTCCTTCTCCAGCTCATTGTCTACTGAGGCAAACAAGGTTAAGTGATTTGTCTGGGATCACACAGCTAGAAAATGTCTGAGGCCTGAATTGAGGTCATCCTGATTCCAGGCTTGGCACTCTATCCATTGCAACACCCACCTGTCCAATTGAATATATATGTATGCCCATGAAAATAGTTAAATACTATGAGTGAGAGGTCACTAGCACTTGGGGGTTGGGGAGAGGGGAGCCACTTTCAGTCTTCTTAATCTATATCTTGCCACTGGACCCAGATGGCTCTGGAGGAGAAAGTGAGGCTGGTGACCTTGCCCAGCCCTTGCTCACTTAAATCCAATTCATTTGCAAGTCATGGCATCATCTTCCTGATATCACAGTCCTCTTTGAGAATAAAGGACAAACAACAACAACAATATAGGAAGAGAAGGACCCTACGAGGAAGAGGTAAGGAGGAAGTACATTCAAAGAATGGAAGACAATCAGTAAAAAGGCAAAGAGTCAAGAGGTGGTGTGCCATGTGTGAAGGATAGAGAGAAGGACAGTTTGGCTGGATCACAGTGCTTTGGACAGGGAATAATGTCCAAGGAAGTTGGAAATGTAGACTGGGGCTTGGTCGTGTAGGGTTTAAAAGATAAACCAAAGGAGTTTATATTTTATCTCAGGAGCAATAGGGAGCAACTGGCATTGATTAAGTGAGGGGGTCATGTGGTTAGATTGACACTTAAGGAAAACTACTTTTACAATAGTATGTGGTTGGACTAGAGTGGGGAGAGATTTGAGATAAGAAGAGCAATCAAGATGCTGCTGCAGTAATCCAGGAAAGCAGTCATAAAGGACTCACTGAACTAAGATGGTAATTGTTTGAGTAGAGAGAAGGGGTCGCATGGGAGATATTGAGGAGTCTTCTCCTAGAGTCTAAATACACCCATTTTCTTAAACCAATCCCTATACAACATTTCCAGTCTTCTCACCAATCCTGGTTTTCCTTTTCAGGATGTATTTCAGCTTGTATAAGGCCTTCCTATAACATGGGACCTAGAACCAAACAAAATATTCCTGTTGTGGCACAACCTAGACAGAATACAGCAGGGCTGTGACCCCTCTCATTCTGGATATCATGCCTTTCTTTTTTTCTGCTATGTTCTTATTTATTTCATTAAATATTTCCCAATTACATGTAAAAAATTTTTAACATTCTTTTTTTATTTTGAATTCCACATTCTCTCTCTCCTGTCCCTCCCTTCTTCATGAGAAGGCATGCAATTTGATATTGATTATGTATGTGAAGTCATGCAAAACATATTTCCATATTAGTCATGTTGCAAAAGAAAACACAGACCAAAAAAAGTAGAAGAATAAAGCTTAAAAAGTATGCTTCAATCTGCATTCAGAGTTTGTCGGTTCTCTCTCTAGAGGTGGATAGCACTTTTCATCATAGGTATTTCAGAATTGTCTTGGATCATTATTTTGATTAGAGTAGCTAAGTCTTTCACAGTTGATCATCCTTACAAAATTGCTGTAACTATCTACAATGTTCTCTTGGTTCTACTCACTTCACTTTGCATGAGTTCATATAAGTCTTCTCAGGGTTTTCTTAAACCATCCTGCTCTTCATTTCTTATAAGTACAATAGTGTTCCATCACAATCATATACCACAATTTGTTCAGCCATCCCCCAATTGATGGGTATCCCCTCAATTTCCAACTCTTTGCTGCCACAAAAAGAGCTTCTATAAATATTTTTGTATGAAGAGGTCCTTCTCCCTTTTCTTTGATCTATTTGGGATACAGACTTAGTAGTGGTATTCCTGGGTCAAAGGGTATGCACAGTTTTATAGCCTTTTGGGCATAGTTCCAAATTGTTCTCCAGAATGGTTGGATCAATTCACAATTCCACCAGATACTAGATTACTATGGTCATTTACTACTATATGTACCTATCTATTCTGCTGATCCACCACCTGTTTCTTAGGTAGTATCAGATTGTTTTGATGATTACTGTGAGGTTGAAATCAGGTACCACTAGGCTTCCTTCTTTCACATTTTTATATTGATTCTTTCGATATTCCTAACTTTTGGTTCTTCCAAATGAATTTTGTTATTTTCTTAGCTCTATATAAAGTAATATGTGGTAATTTGATTGGTATGACACTGAATAAGTAAATAAACTTAGGTAGGTAGGATTGTCATTTCTATTTTATTGGCTTAGTCTACCCATGAGCAATCAATAAAATTAACAATAGCTAATTAGTAGTTGATATAATTAGTGATTTCACCAATTATTTAGATCTGTCTTTGTGTGAAAAGTAATTGTGATTGTGTTCATATGTCTCTCTATTTGTCTTGGCAGATAGACTCCCAAGTATTTTATAATATCTACAATTAATTTAAATGGAATTTCTCTATCTCTTCCTGCTGAGTGTTGTTGGTGATATATAGAAATGCTGATGATTTATATGATTTTATATTATATCCTGCAACTTTGCTAAAGTTGTTCATTGTTTTAACTAGTTTTTTTAAGTTGATTCTCTAGGGTTCTCTAAGTATACCATCACGTTGTCTGCAAAGAGTTATAGTTTTGTCTTCTTATTGCCTATTTTTATTTCTTCAGTTTATTTTTCTTGTCTCATTGCTATAGCTAGCATTTCTAGTACAATATTGGGTAATAGTGTTGGTAATGGACATCCTTGCTTCACCTTTGTTCTTATTTGGAAGACTGCAAGTTTATCCCTGTTACAGATAATATTAGCTCTTAGTTTTAGACAGATACTACTCATCATTTTAAGAAAGGCTCCATTTATTCCTATACCATGCCTCTCTTACTGCAGCCTGGAAGAGCACTAGAACTTTTTGGCTGCCTCAGGACATTGTTGACTCCTTTTGAGCTTACAACCCACTTAAATCTCTTAATCCTTTTTTCGCAGGAACTATTGTCTAGCCACAACTCCTCCATTCTGTACTTGTGAAGTTGATTTTTGAAAAAAAAATACACAGTTCTTTCAAGTCACTCAATATAAAAAGTCCCATTGCCAGCAGCAGTATGAAGAACAGAGCTGCTGTTGTATCCACTCTTACCTGCTTGAGGCAAAGGAGAGGCAGGAAGAATGAAGTTATAGCAGTCATCCAGACTCCTAACCCTTTGGATTGCCCTACATGGTGATCTCACCTTGTTTCCCACAAACACATTGTGCTTAGCCAGATATCTCTCATCATAATGCTACAGTGGAGATTTTCTTGCTCTCTGTGTTCTTTTTAAAGCTAACCTGGCATGACTGTTGCCTAGAGACTTAAAAACTCCCCATCTTTTACTCCAGTAGCAAATCTTTCTGTCTCTATCTGTTAGGTCCATAGTTTTTTAAAATACCCAATACCATGTCATAAATTTATTTTAATAGTGGAAAGCTGAATTCCCTCCAAAAAAGAAGGGGGAAGTGACCTCATTATCTTACTATTAAATCTCAGTTTCTTAAATACAGTGATTCCTCAGAACTAGTACAGCCCAGACCAGACCTCAGACCCCACCCTTAGCACAAAAAGGATCTAGAATTCAAACAAAAGCCTAGTGAGACTTCAAATGGAGCCTCAGGCACTGGGACAAACAGCAAAAGAACTAAAGCTTAAGATATTTGACACAGAACTGACTGTATCTTCCATGTCATAAGGCTTTATAACTAATACCATGTGTGAGTTCAGTACTATCCCTAGAGGTTTAGCATAGTGCCTGGTACATCGTAGGGACTGGCCAAATGTTCATTAACAGACTGATTGACCAAGATCTTTTCGCAAACTCTCTATTACATCCACCCACAGCTTTGTGGTCTCTAGAGAGTAGAAATCCATAGTACTATCACCATCCAACATCACAGTATCATCAAGGGAGGAGACCCCAATTAATTGGTATTTCCCCAGGTTTAGGGCTAGCAAGTGCAGACTGCTTGTTTCCTCAATCCCTGCAATTCAGAGTTATCATTTGTTAAGGCAAAACCCTTTTCCTCTGTCTATTGGGGAAGGATAGGAATTAGAGGTGGATTTCATTGAAATATGGAACCTCCCAGGTGATTAAAAAACCCCACTATATGTTGTATATTCTCTGCAGTAGAATGCTAAGAGAATATGTGACTTGCCTAGAGTCACAATGCTTGTATGGGACACTAGTGGACTTTTTGTCTCTGAGATGGGCTCTCTATCCACTACACCATGGCTGCCTCTCTCTACTGGAAATGATAAGAGCGATCAAATTAGAGCCAGATGAAAAACTTTGTAGGGTGGGAGGAAAGAAAGAGAGATAGAGAGGGACAGAGAAAGAATTGTGTGTGAAAGAGCAAAAATAAAAGTGTGTGTATAAGATAGAAAGAGTGTGTGTGTGTGTGTGTGTGTGTGAGAAAGAGAGAGACAGACAGACAGAGACAGAGAGACAGAGAGAAATGGAGACAGAGAGACAGAGACAGTCATACAGAGAGAGAGGGGAGGAGAGAAAAGAGAGAGACAGAGACAAAGAGAAAGAGAATGAGCAGAAAGCATATTCCTATAAAGCAAACTTCAAATGAAAATCTAAGATGTTTCTCTCTGAAAGTGTAATCTCCTTGCATGTTGAATAAGTGGTTAAAAATTTAATAGTTGGGCTGTATGTTTGAAGTGCGTTGTAATCTTCTATCCCCTTTAATTTGTTTGTTAAAAGTTCTGTTTCTTTCCTTTTTCTTTGGTTATTTTTTGGCTGTCTCTAAAATAGTTGAGTTCAGTGAGAGGCCTTACTCTGCCATTCCACTAACCTCAATCTCAAAGATAATAGCAGCCATCTCCAAGGCCATAACTGAGATAATCATGAACAGCTGTGCTGGGCAAGTTACTTAACTCACTGAATGCCAGCCAAGGACCAAAAAGCCTAAAAGACAAATCAGGAACTGGTCCACTTACCTCCTGGCCAATCACTGCACTCCAGCACCCTAAGGAATAGTCAAAAGCAGATACTTATCACAGGCCAGAAGTGCAGCTTTCCCTATATATAAAATACTGCAAGTTGCCCTCCCTACCTGTTCTTCACAGACATAGAGCTCACCATCACTGTGAATATCAGAAGTTTCTTGGTCTGGGAAGAAAGTCCAAGGTGGTCACATTCCAGCACCTACTCCATTATTTTGGAAGCCAGCCAGCTGTGATTTCTCCTTCAATAAACTCCACCTGTATCCCCAAATCGTGAATTGGTTTATGTGTCTACTTTTAGGGGTGAAGTGGCAATGCTTACCACACTTAATTCAGGGAAAGAACAGTGGAGACCAATCTCCTCTTTAGTCTCAAGTTTATTCCTCACCTCCAGCATCCTGTGATCATCATTTTTAGTCTTTTCCCTTTCCAGCTCAACTCAACTTTTCTCAGCCCTGTTGGAACTTTGTATTGCACCTCTGGCCATGTTTAATAATACTAGTTATTCTTGTTCTAATGCCTCCTAATACACTGAATCAAGAAGAAAAATCATAGATTTTTGAGTTAGAAAAAAAATCTTTGAGATTACCTAGTCCAGTACCCATATTTTACAAATTAGTAAACTGAGACTCAGAGAAATTAAATAACTTATCAATGCTTACACATGTAATAACTGACAGCTAGGATTTGAACCCAGGCCATCTGACTCCAAATCCAGCAATCCAAATTTCACTGTACCAGTAGTTTTAATTTCTCTGAATTCCAACCAGTCTTTCCTCACTAAATATCTGGAAAACTCCCCATGATTGTCCTATTGACATCTCAAAGTCAACTTGACTCAAACAAAGCTCCCTGTCTTCCCTCCTAAACCTCAAAACTTCCCTCTTTCTGTTGAGGGCATCACCAGTCTCCCAGTTACTTAGGTTTGTAACATTGGAGTCATCTCTGACTCGCCCTTCTCCCTCATTCAACATGTCTAATCAACTGTCAGACCTTGTTCATTCTGTTACCATAACATCTCACATCCTTCCCTTTGTCTCTGCTTACATGAGGCACAACTCTTATTCAGGACTCATAGCCCTTCTCCTGGATTATGGTAAAAGCCCCTGATTGGGCTCCCTGCTTCTGCTTCATTCCCTTTTCAAATCCATCATCTTCATAGCTGCCAAAAGAATCTTCCTGAGGTATAGGTGTAATCATGTCACTCCCCTATTTAAAAACTTTATTTTCTGTCTCTTCCTCATTTATAAAACGAAATACAAGCTCCTAAGCTCTCTATACAACTGTCCCAATCTTGACTCTCCCCCTTACTCCGATTTTCCAGATTCATTTCATACTATTCCTCTTCAAGAATTACACATTTCAGCCACACTGGACAACTAGATTTCCTTACCTGACTTCATATCTGAGCCTTTTTCAGGCTGTCCTGCATGTCTACAATGCACTCTGTCTTCAAGTGACAAGGTAGTGGGATCAAGTCAGACATTAGACTCAAAATAGTGTCTATCTGAAAAAAAGTGCCACTATATACAGCTGCCCAATGAGATATAGCATGTGAATAGTATAGAGGTGCACTAGATGAGTTGTGATTGTTAATGATGGTGTCAAGATTCTGGGTTAGTAATAAAAAACCATCCCATATTATTCTAACTGCTGCCTTTAAAAATCCACATGGGCATGCTGGGCATGACATCTCTCTTTGAGACCACAAAAATCGTCCTGAAAAGTGATCTGGTACAGAGTATGCCAGTGGGGCTCTGCTCTCTTATTGATCAAATTCTGACAATGCCACTGAGCATCAAATATTGCCAGAACACCCTTCACTCTCTGCATTTGTGAAGTTAAAAAAGCAGAGCCTGTAAATTCATCAGTTGAAAAAAGTAAAGGAGATTTTTTTAAAAATTGCTAAATATTTTCACAACCTCTTGCTGGATCAGGGTTACATTTCAGAAGTTATTTCAGAACAATTCATCTTTTACATGGCAGATGAAAATAAAAAGTTGATTATGTAAGGAAAACAAAATGTAGCCATTTGGAAAGATAGACAAGTGTGAAAAACCTGAACAGAAACTAAATTTTTATGGAATTTTTATCTTCTAGGATTTTCACCTGTCACTTGAACTAGGCCTATAAATTCATCCTCAGTTTCCTTTATAGTATTATCCTATACTCATAGAAGTGGGCTCTTTATCAGGGGGAACATTTTTTCCTAAAATCAGGTACTTCATAATCACACTGATAGACTTTGATTAAAGGGTAAGGATTTGATTGGGTAGGGCACGTGTTCGTACATTTTACCTCCTGTTGTTCAGTCATTATTCAGTCATGTCTGATTCTTCATGTCCCCATTTGGGGTTTTCTTGTCAAAGATACTGGAGTGGTTTACCATTTCTTTCTCCAGCTCATTTTACAGATGAGGAAACTGAGGCAAAAAGGGTTAAGTGACTTGCCCAGAGTCACATAGCCAGATTTGTGTCTGGCATGTCAGAGGACAGATTCAAACTCAGGAAGATAAGTCTTCCTGACTTCAGGCCCAGCACTCTATCCACTATGCCACCTAACTAATATTTACTTTGTACTTCTCTCTCAGAATTATAGAATTAAATAGCTCCCAATATCTTGTCCTTATTCTTTAAGGAACACCTTGTTTAAATGGCTGAATAGTTTTTATAACATATTAACAGGCAAGTAGCTTTTTCTTCATATGAATTTGTTTGTTGAGGGCAGAGTTCCAGTACCTTAGGGAAAGAGTTTCTATAGGAATTACTAGTACAGGGACATTTTCTGGTTGGCTTTGTTGGCAACATGGCCTTGAGTGGTTTGATTCAATATGCTGCAAAATTTGGGAGATGGTTGTGCAGGTCAAAGGAGACAAGAGGAGAAAGACAAGGCAGGCTGAGTCATAATATAGTCACATCTGTCCTCTCCTGCCATTTGTCAGCATTACATTTGCAACTGTAAGTAGTGACTGTGGGCCCCCCGTTTATTCTCAATATGGAAATTTATTGCTAGTCAGCAGGGCAGAATGTGGTGACCCAAACATTCACCAAATCAGAAGGGTCCTGATCCCATGTGAGTCAAATATTTGACATCCCTATGTTATCAGGAAGCCACATTAATATAGTCACAGGTAAGCAGGGACCTACTTGCCCCAATAAGGGGCTAATCAAGTTCTGGATATTTCTCTCTCTCTCTCTCTCTCTCTCTCTCTCTCTCTCTCTCTCTCTCT
>NW_020954557.1:12214791-12222131 GCF_900497805.2 Vombatus ursinus
TCTCTCTCTCTCTCTCTCTGGTCCATGGTGAGGGTATGGGCAGAGCCCTAGATGACATTGGCTCTATCACAAGCTTGCCCAAACTCACTCAGCTAGAAATTATCCAAGCCAAAATTTGAATCCAGGGCTCCTGACCCCAAGCCCAGTGTCCTTTTAGTTCAAATACTAATTTATTTTTAAAGCTTTATGCAGAACACCGGTAAATGCCGATTCCATCGGCTCGTGTTTTGAGGTAAGTGAAGAAATACACCTCTCTGAAATTTATTGTGATTTTAATTGAAGCCTGTTTTTCTGTAGAGTCTACAGTATAGACCAAAAGGAGATTCCAAAAAGTGTAACTGGAGATATTTTTTGAGAATATTAAAGTTAAAAGGAGACAACAATAATGAAACAACAGGAATCTGAAGAAGCTTCCCAAGACAAGAAATATAAATGAGCACAAAATCCTGTGTGACTAAACTAAATAGAAAAGGAAGCTGGGATCAGAAAACTGGTTTGATTGAGGCTGGAAGGAGTACCCATTTAAGGAAGCTAACAATGAAGATTAGCTTAGGAAATCTGTCTAGGGGTTAAGAATGGGTAGCTTTCTTTTAAGATTTCTGTGAATGGGAGGCTGGGAGAACATTTTCGCTCAGAACATTAGGTGTCCTAATATGTACTGTCTGGTCATAACCTGAGGTTAATCTCTGGGGAAGCTAACCAGAATAGGGTTTGCATCCTCAATAACCAAGAGAATAAGCGTAGAGGCTTAGAGATAGAGACAAAGATCAAATTAGGAAGTAGCTGATAAATGCCTGGTTATTATTGTTCAGTCCTGTCCTACTCTTCATGACCCCATCTGGAGTTTTCTTGGCAAAGATCCTGGAGTGGTTTGCCATTTGCTTCTCCAGCTCATTTTACAGATGAGGGAGCTGAGACAAACATGGTTGAGTGACTTGCTCAGGGTCTCACAGCTAGCAAGTGTCAGAGGTCAGATTTGAACTCAGGAATATGACAGGCCTTACATGCTATCCACTGCACCACCTTTGTTGTTATTCAAGTGTTTCTCAGTCATGTCCAACTCTTTGTGATCCCTTTTGTGGTTTTCTTGAACAAAGTTACTGGAGTGGTTTGCCATTTCCTTCTGCTCATTTTACAGATGAGGAAACTGAAGCAAACAAGGTTAAGTGACTTGCCCAGAGTCACACAACTAATAAATGTCTGAGTCCAGATTTGAACTCAGGTCTTCCTGACTTCAGGCCTGGCACTCTAACCACTGCACCACCAATAAATGACTGGACATTGAGTTAATCAAATCAAACTGAATTTAGCGAATATTACGTATTTCAAAAAACTATTTAACTTAACATGTCAAGTGTATCTTCTAGTTGAGATCCTTATTGTTGCAATATAATGGTCATCCTCCTTTCTCTAGCAGTTCAAGAATTTCAATATAATCACAGATGTTTCCTCAAATATCTTGAGTCCCCCATTGCACCAACTTTTTCTTGCTCCATAACTTTTATCTTCATTTGATCGCAGTCTCTCTCAGGGGATGGTCATACTTTAGGTCTCATCATCATCACCCACAACTGGTACCTCCATGAGTTTGAATTCTGCAATTCCCCTTTCTCACCATAATTTCCTCTCCTTTCATCTTCCCTTCTTCCTCACTCCTTTTAAATCTATTCTTCAATGGCATTGCAACCTCCACTTCTTCCACATCTCTTTGTTCACCTAGCCCATCACCCTTACTTTCTTTTCGTCAGAATCTTGAGGCTATAATGAACCTGATTCACTGTCCTTAATCACTGGCATCATTGGCCCCCTAATCTTTGCTACTGTTCCTTCTCCCTCTCCTTTCCAATTCCTCCTCCTCCTTCATCTTCCTCTCTCTCTCTCTCTCTTTCTCCTCCCCCACTTTAGTATTTTATCTATTAGCTCTTTCCCTGCTAACTACAAACATGTTCAGATTTACCGCATCCTTGAAACTGATTCTGACATTTCCTTAAAGTATCATCCTACATCTGACAAACTCCTACGGAGAGCAATCTGCACTTTCTGACTCAATTTCCTCACTAGCCACCCACTTCTATAAGGTTATCTACAATCTACTGCCTGCTAAATACAAATATATTTCTTAGTCCTCATCCTCTTGTATATCTTTAATAATGTTGATCATTGCCTTCTCTTGGATCCTCCCCACTCTGCTGGCATCCATAAGAAAGCTTTTCTTCTCCCTTGGTTCTCTTGCTGCTTTACCATTTCTTTTAGATCATCACTTATTATCCACCACTCCCCCTAACTTCAGTATGTCATTGATGAATCATCATCCATTACCTTTCTGCTTAGTGCGTCTGCTTCCCAGTGTTCTATCTTAGGCCATTTCCTCTACAGCCCACTTGGTGGCACAGTGAATAGAGTATTGGGTTTGGAGTCAAGAGGACTTAAGTTCAGATCTGGCCTCAAATACTTACTATCTGTATGACCCTGGGCAAATCACTTAACCCTGTTTGATTCAGTTTCCTCATCTCTAAAATGAGCTGGAGAAGGAAATGGGAAACCACTCCAGTATCTTTGCCAAGAAAACCTTAAAAGAGCTCATGAAGAGCCAGACACAACTGAAACAGCTGAACAACAAAATGGCTGATGTGTCTGAGGAAGAATTTAAACTCAAAGTGTCCTGATTCCAAGTCCACTCTATAATTAGAACATGTTCACCATTTTTACTCTTATTTAAGACAATCTGTTCTATAATTTATTTCATCTTAAAACCTCTGAAATCACTTACCAATTTGTCCCTAATTCATTGAATCCTGCTGAAATTATTGGTAAGAAGTTTTCCTTTGAGCAAAAGAAGGATGGTAGCCTATTTTCCATCACTGAACTTATTTTCCCTTTCTGTTTGCATTTAGGAATCCAATGATGTCTTCAAAATGTGCCTGTGAAACATTGTGCTGCAAGTATAGATAACAAAAAACCTTTTGCCTGGGCTCTGGCTAGGATAGCACACTTGAGAGCTGGCAAGGATTTAAGGAGAGCCCCCAAATCCAAATCCTTTCCTGGCTGGACCAACACATTTTGATATGTCACATGTCTCCCTTCTGACAATTGGTTTTCAGCTGGCAGGCAGGACAAAGAGGTTTTGTAGTTTCTGGTTAAAACCGAAGGATTCAGGAAATCTATATGAATAAAAGGAGAAACCTGTTGAGCCCTGTGCAAGTAAGAACCTAACCTAGAAAAACAACTATTTTATGAAGAACTAGTTGGCAAGATCATACATATATACACAACTGCAAAAGACTAAAAACGAAGGCATGTTTTATTTGAAAATACAAGTATCACACTGCTTCCTTGCAGATTTCAGTTCTAGCTTCTTGGCTACTGGACCATTTTGTTGTGAGCAGTTTTTTGTTTTGGTTTGTTTTTTTTTTTGGTTTTTTTTTTTACTCTTTCTGATCTCAAAATATTTACAGAAGTCAGCAAATTGTTTGGCATCCATTCAACTCAAGCTAAGAAATCATTGGGAAATGAGCATCAAATTGGTCAGTCAATAAACACAGCTGAGTACCTCGTTTTTTTCTCCCAATTGCACTCTGACTCATGTAACTTTGCAGCATGTCTCTTTAAAGATAACCACCTGGTCTACCCAGTGGTTGCCAGTCACCTGCATTGAGAAGAGCCTGTCAGCTGTGACTAGTTCAATAACAAACTCAGCAGCGCTTGTCAGTTGAAAAGGACATCATTAAGCATGTCACTGCTAGGCCTCCCTGCTGTTCCATCAGCCAATACAGCAGGTGTTGGGCAGCCTCTCTAATTCAGGATGTTACTGGATTAAATACATTCCCTTTGAAGCTGAAGACTGTGTATAAACAGTAGTTTGTGCCACAAAAGCCTGCCAACTCAGCAAGCATAAGATAGATGGATACTGAACATTTAAATGTTTAATGGAGGTTGGAAAAGAACTCTGTGGGAATGGGAAATCTAATGGGAATTTCTCAGGATGGGAGGTTTGACATTGAAGGAATTGCTTTTACTTTTCAATGTCCCCTGCCATTCCAGACCTCCATATATTGGGAGACCAAAAAGCCACACATTCACAGATCTGGAAAAGAGCTTTGAAATTATCTTCTAAAATTTAAAATTTTAAATTATCTAGTCCAGTAGCCAGTATTCAAGCCTGGGTGCTCTGACACCAAATCCAATATGCTTTCAATATTCATTGTTACTTCTTGTAATATTTGTGTACAGTTATTCTTTGGGGAAAAGTTTCCCCCCTCCATTTATTCTTTCTCATATGAGGGAGATTGTTGATTCTTCAAAGATGAGAGAAAAGCTAGGAGGAATAGCTGACAATAATCAGGATTCAAAAATGTTTTGACAAGCCTTAATACTGAGCCAAATGTAATGAGATGAAATTTAACAGCAATAAATGTAAAGTTTTACAATTGGGTTCAAAAAGCCAACTTCACTAGTATAAGACTGGACAGGCAAAGCAGTGCAACTTTAGACTTTCAATAAGGTATAATGCCCCAAATCAATCAGTCAATCAACAAGCATTTATTAAGTATTTGCTATGTTCAAGACATCATGCCAAGTGCTAGGAATATAATGAAAGGAGGAAGTCCAAAGAGAGTACATTCTAGACCTAGGAAAGAGCCAGTGGCATTTCATCAGTGATGAACTGTAAGAAAGAAAGATTTACTGGATTGTAGAGTGCATGAAGGAGAAATATCACAAAATTGGAAATGCAGGTTGGGGCCTCTCACTTTAAATGTGAGAGAAGTTTATATTTGCTCCTAGAAATGATAGGAAACTCCTGGAGTTTATTGAATAAAACACAATTGTCCATTAATTGTCTGAGTCTGGATTTGAACTCAGGTCTTCCTGTCTCCAGGTGTGGCACTCTATACATAACACCACCTACTTTTAAGTTAATTTCCAATTCAGACACATTCATATTCAAATGTGAGTCCTAGACCATATTCTAAAGGCCAGTTATAGCCTCTATTCTTCCACTGAAGAGCCATAACTTTGGGCAGGCCACTTAACCAATTTTTCAACCAGTCAATTAACATTTATTAATTGCTTACTATGTATCAGACAGCTAGGTGGCACAGTGAATAGAGGGCCAGGCTTGGAATCAGAATGGTTCTTCTTCCTGAGTTCAAATCTGGCTAGCTCTGTGACCCTAGGCAAGTCACTTAATCTTGTTAGCCTTAGTTCCTCATCTATAAAATGAGCTGGAGAAGGAAATGGTAAACCACTCTAGTATCTTTAACAAAACAAACAAGCAAAAAAATGGGGTCACAAAGAGTCAGACATGAATGAAATGACTCAACAACAATATATATCAGGCTCAATGCTTGGCACTGGAGATAAAGACCAACATGAAACAGAGCTTACCTTCAAGGTGCTTGCTTACCTTATATTGGGGAAGAAAACATATGCACATGCAAATACATACAAAATATATGCAAAACAGGTACAAGGTGATCTTGGTAGAGAGGGTTCTAGTAGCTGAAGGCAGGAAGAATCAGGAAAGCTTAATCACTTAAGCTGTCTTTTTTAAAAATAATTTCTATTGAAATGTTTTTGTTTTATATCACCTAAATTTCCCCTTTCCTCTCACCAAAAGACTCATCTCTTATAACAAAGTTTTTTAAGAGGGAAAAAAAAGTCAATTTAAATAATGAAAAATATCTGGCCATATATGAAATGCTCTGCACCCATGAAAAGGAGTAGGGGGAGAAAATATTTTTTTCATATCATTCCTGTGGGGCCAGCTATGTTCTTTGTATTTTCATAACATTTTAAAGTTGTTTTATGTTTGGTATTCTTTCCATCTACATTGTATTTGTGTTCCCAGCACTTAGCACAGTGCCTGGCACAAACTATAATAATAAATGCTTTCTTTCCTTTATTTCTTCCTACTAGTGTTGCTATATAAGATATAGAAAATAATAGTTTGTAAATTGAAGATGAATATCATACAGAAAGCAATGTAGCAGTATATGGTGGGTGTGAGCAGGCTAAAACATGTAAACAGTGGAGGGGGGAGGAGCCAAGATGGTTTGAGCTCTCCCCCAAACCCCTTCAAATACCTGTAAAAATGGCTCTAAACGAATTCTAGAGCAACAGAACCCCCCAAAAGAGAGAGTGATTAGGGGAAAGGGTATTCAGAATGCACCCCCTAGGGGCGGTAGCTGCTTCAAGAACTCTCAGCCCACAGACTGAAGGGGAATCCAATGGCTGATCAGAGAGGGATTGCAGGGATCTCTTTGCTGGTGCTGAGGCAGGATTCTCTTACTTTGCCTGTGCTTGGATCTGGGTCGCAGTTCTGGGTGGCAGTCCTGGGGTGAGGAGGAGAGCTGGCGTGGTGGAACTTGTAGTGACAGTGGAGAGGGAAACCTCCTCACAGATCCAAGACAGAAAAGAGTGCTTGTGGTCACTCAAAGACCAGAGCATAGGCCAGGAAAGGAGTAAACACCTCACCCTTGATCGTACCACCTTGGAAGAGCTGAAGTTTCTCTGAAAACAGCACAAAATCCCTCAAGCTTGGGACAGTACATTCTCCACACTGGAAACGAAAAGAATGAAAAAATAGAAAACAATGTGAAATATCTCATTGGAAAAACTTAGATCCAGGAGAGATAATTTAAAAATTATTGGACTATCTGAAAGCTATGATAAAAAAAAAAGAGACTAGACATCATCTTTCAATAAATTATCTAGGAAAACTGTCCTGATATTTTAGAAGCAAAGGGTAAAATAGAAATTGAAAGAATCCACCCATCTCCTCCTGAAAGAGATCCCGAAAGGAAAACTCCTAGGAATATTGTAACCAAATTCCAGAGTTCCCAGGTCGAGGAGAAAATATTATAAGCAGCCAGAAAGAAACAATTCAAGTATTGTGAAAACACAATCTGGATAACACAAAATTTAGCAGCTTCCACATTAAGGGACCAGAGGGCTTGGAACATAATTTTCCAGAAGTCAAAGGAGATAGGATTACAACCAAGAATCACCTACCAAGCAAAACTGAGTATAATCCTTCAGGGGGGAAAATGGACATTCAGTGAAATAGAGAACTTTCAAGCATTCTTGATGAAAGACAAGAACTGAATAGAAAATTTGACTTTCAAATATAAGACTCAAGAGAGGTATGAAGAGGTAAACAGGAAAGAGAAATCATAAAGGACTTATTAAGGTTGAACTGTTTACATTCCTGCATGGAAAGATGACATTGGTAACTCATGAGACCTTTGTCAGTATTAGGGTAGTTGGAGGGGAAAAAATTTTATGTATGTATGTAGATAGATAGATAGATAGATAGATAGATAGATAGATAGATAGATAGA
>NW_020954557.1:12222141-12305267 GCF_900497805.2 Vombatus ursinus
AGATAGATAGATAGATAGATAGATAGATAGATAGATAGATAGATAGAGGGCACAGGGTGAGTTGAAGATGAAAGGGTGATATCTAGAGAATAAAATTAAGGGGTGAAAGAAGATTATACTGGGAGAAGGAGAAAGGGAGAAGTAGAATGGGATAAATAAGCTCACATAAAATGGACAAGAAAAGGCTTTTACAATGGAGAGGAAACCGGAGAAGGTGAGAGGGAATGAGTGAATCTTATTCTCATTGGATTTGGCTTAAGGAAGGAATAACATACACACTCAATTGGGTAGAGAAATCTGTCTTACCCTACAGGAAAATAGGAGGGGAAGGGGAGAAGAGATCAGAGGGATGTTAGAGGGAAAGACAGCTTGTGGGAGGGGGTAATCAGAAACAAACACTTCTAAGGAGGAACAGAGTCAAAAGAGAAAATAGAATAACGGGGGCAGGTTAGGATGAAGGGAAATACAGTTTTTCAGAACATGACTACTGTGGAAGTGCATGACTATACGTGTATGCAACTGGCAAATAAGATATACAGGCAATGGGGTATAGAAATCTATCTTGCCCTATAGGAAAATAGAAGAGAAAGGGGATAAGAGAAGTGGGGGGCAGGGAGATAGAAGGGAGGGTAGATGAGGGGAAGGGGTATTCAGAATGCACGCCATCTTGGGGTTGGGGAGAGACAAGATGGGGGGAAAATTTGGAACTCAAAATCTTATGGAAGTGAATGTTAAAACTAAAAACAAATACATTAATAAGAGAATAAAAAATGTAAAAAAAAGAGATTGGAATAATGTATTCCAAAGAGGAAAGAGCTCAAGATGCAACCAAAAGTGACATACTTTACAAACCTGAGCTTAACTATTAATGAAAAGAAGATGGATATTCAATAAAAAGAGACAATCAAAGCATTCCAAAAAAAACAAACAAATAAAAACATGTAACCAGTGAGACCCTTTGAAGAACAGGAGTAAAATTTCATTAAGAAAATGTATGAAACTTCCTATTTGATCCTCTTTTTTGAAAGACATCAGAAAACCACTGAAATTCACACTAATAATGAGTAAGACCTAATAATGATCTCGAACCATAGTAATGATCACACTAATGATTGAGATGTAATAATGGTTGAGGTAAATATGGGAGATGTATACTAGGGAGAAAAGATGGGGGTGTCATGTGTTGAAGACAAGGGAAAAAAGGTAGCTAATCCAAGAGCTCCACCGATATTTTCATAATGTCAGGAGATTGGAATAACCTGATGATCCTCCTATGGTCAGCTTATTAGAGGATGTGGACAAGAGTCATAAAAGATAAAAAAGCATAGCCTGGCGTAGTAGATACAACATTAGACTTGGTGTCCAAGGAAGACCTGAGTTTAAATCCTACCTATGTGATCCTAGGCAAATCAATTAACCTCTGAGTGAGCTAGGCAACTCTCTGAGGCTCCAAGTTGCAAAGAAGGTGCCAACTCTCACTGGAGGAGAAAATTTCCTCATCTGAAAACACAAATCTAGTCCTAACCTATCAGTCTATCTATAACTATGTGCACACATTATATTCTCAATATAATGCAATCACTTTGAATGCAGGGAATGTTTCATTTTTATCTTTGTACCACCCATACCTACCACGGTTTCTAGTATACAGTCTTGGACATAGTAAGAGCTTAATAAAATGTTTATTGACTGACTATTAAATACACTTAATAAATGATTGTTGATTAACTGAATATGTTTATAAGACACTTTCCTCACAATAACCTGATGAGATAGTTAGCATAAACATTACTATTTACTTTTTAATATATGAGGAAACTGAGGCTCATAGAGGTTGGCCATGGCTACCCAGTTAATAAATATCAGGGACATCTAGCTCTACTGAATCCCAGTGCAGTTTTAGTTGAGGTTTTAAGGAAACTAGGGATTCTTAGAGCCAAAAATGAGGGGGTACTATGCTCCAAACATGGAGGGGAACCAGTGCGAAAGTAGAGATGAGAAATTGAATCTTGGAGGGAAAGAAGGAATGTGGAAGACATGAAGAAGAAAGTATCATAAGGTTGTAAAGGTTGTAAATGGACTTCAGCTTGTTTGGTTTGGTTGGTTGTTGTCCTTCTAGAAGAGGACCAAAATGACATCACTATGCTAGAGCCAATTACAGAGTGTCTGACTATGGCTAATCAGACCAACACAAGCTTGGAATGTTCTACCACAAGTCAGAAACAAATAATCCATGTGAACATTTGGGGTGGATTCTCTAAATCTGCACATTTTGTGTTTCTTTTGAGCTACTTCAATTCTGCTTTCATAGAGCACAGCGTCTTCTCTGATGAGGGCACACCATGCTGAGTGGTCTTGTGCCATTGTCTCCCATGTCATGCAATCAGTTCCAAAGTTCTTTTATTTTTTTAGGCAATTGGGGTTAAGTGACTTGCCCAGGGTCACACAGCTAGTAAGTGTCAAGTGTTTTGAACTCAGGTCCTCCTGACTTCAGGGCCAGTGCTCTATCCACTGTGCCACCTAGCTGCCCCCAAATGATTTCTTTTTTGCATTTTTTTTTGTTTTTGTTTTTTGATAAGGCAATCGGAGTTAAGTGACTTGCCCAGGGTCACACAGCTAGTAAGTGTCAAGTGTCTGAGGTCAAATTTGAACTCAGGTCCTCCTGACTCCAAGGCCAGAGCTCTATCTACTGCGCCATCTAGCTGCCCCTATTTCCAAAGTTCTTCAGAGAGACCTTGAGAGTGTCTTTGTATTGCTTCTTCTGACCACCATGTGAACATTTGCCCTATATGAGTTCTCCATAAAATAATCTTTTGGGCAAGCATACGTTTTGCATTCGAACAACAGAGCCAGCCCATTGGAGTTCTGCTCTCTGCAGTAGAATTTGAATGCTTGGCAGTTTAGTTCAAGAAAGGACCTCAGTGTCTGGTATCTTATTCTGCCAAGTGATCTTCAGAATCTTCCTAAGATAATTCAAACAGAATTCAACTTCAGCTTAGGATCAGGTTGTAAAGCATTTTAAAAGTCAGAATGTATATTTGTTTCTAAATGTGATAGGGAGCCCATGGAGTTTGCTTAGTAGCAGAGTGACATATTCATATCTGCACTTAGGGAAATCACTTTGGCAACTGTGTAAAGGATAGATTGGAATGGGAACTAGATTTGAGGGATGGGAAATAACTAAGAGGTCATTGGAATAGTCCAGGAAAAAGATGATCCAGGCTCTAACTAAGGTTGTAGTTGGGTGAGTAGAGAGAAAAGGACAGATTGAAGAGATGTTGTGAAGGTAGAAATTACAAGATTTGGCAAATGATTAGATATGTGGGGGTAAGGGGAAATGAGGAGTCAAGTATGATATCTTTGTACATTTTCTTGAACTTCAAAATTCCTTTTAGCTCCAAAATTCTATGATTCTATGATGTTTAACTGTGAAATGTAGGGATTCTATCCCTTTTGAGTCTTAAAATTATAAGCCCTTATTAGTGAGGATAACCAAGAGTTGACTGTGTTTTCATTTCAGTGTAATGATTATAATTCTTGCTGTTTATTTCCCTCTTAGTCCTCCCACCACCAATAAAAAAATTGATCAAAATAATCCCTCAATGGTTTTTTATGAAATAATAGAATCTTATATTTGGAAGAGATATAAGTCATCTAGTCCAACCCACATCTAAACAAAAATCCTCTCTAGCACATCTGGCAGTCATCCAGCCTTTGCCTGCAAACCTTCAGTGAAGGGGGATTCACTACCTCCTAAGGTACTTCATTCCACAATTTGGAGAGCACTCATGGGTAAGCACTAATGGAAAGTTCTCCCTTACATCAAACCTACCTCTCTCTGCAGTTTCCATCCACTGACTCTAATCCTGCCTTCCGGAATCAAGCAGAATAACTTCAAATATGTCTGTCAGATTGGCACCTTCCAAAAGCTTAATGATGACAGTAGTGGACGGTGCTCCCTCCCCCTCTCCACCTCCACCTCCCCAAATCTTCTCTTCTCCAGATGAAATATATCCAGTTCCTCTAACCAATCTTTGCTTGGAATGGTTTTGAGGCCATTCACCATTCTGATTGTGCCCCTTCTGGATACTCTTCAGCTTATCTATGATTTTATTCTAAAATATTAAACCCAGAACTGAATACCACATTCCACGTATGATCAGCAGGGCTATGACGTTCCTCCTTTTGAACATTACACTGCTCTTAACATAACATACATTAGTTTTCATTTCTTTCAAGTTCATTCTGCTATCAAGTTACTTACCATTCAAGTTAACTTTAAAGTTCAGACCAAGTCTGTTAAAAAGAAAAGAAAAAAGCACTTATTAAATGCCTACTATGTGCCAGACACTATGCTAAGAACTTTACAACTATTGTCTCATTTGATCCTCACAAGAACCCTGAGATTTAGATACTATTATTGTTATTATTATCCCCATTTTACAGTTGAGGGACATGAGACTGGCAGAGATCAAGCGATTTGGCCACTAGCAAATATCTTCCTTCTTCCTCTAGGCTCAGCACTCTCTCCTTTGTACCACCATCCACTATGCTACCTAGTTGCCTCTAAATGAATCAGCACTATCCAGAGAACTGGCAAATGATATAAGGAAGAAAAATCAATGATGTATCTAGTCATATTTTAAGGAAACTGAAGTGAGTTGAGAAGTGAATATTGTCCTTTAAAGGGGAAGTTTTACTGGATGGGTGTAAGGAGAATTTCAAAGTGATCACATTTGATGTTAAATAAGATACAATCACTGGTTTGGAGTTTCTTGGAAGACCTGATAGTCTACATTTATTTCTGTGGGAATCTCACATTAATGCCCACTCATCACACCAGGTGCATATCAATAATACAAATTACCTATAAATCTGTCTCAAACCTTTTGCCAAGTAAGTGTGAATGAAGATACCTCATCATCTGGGAGCTTTCAAAAGTTCATACTTTTTCTGTTTTTCTTATTTTTGCTAGTTAAGATAGTTTAATAAATTTACAGTATTTAAAAATTTAGAAGCCACCTTCCCTATAACACCCCTGTGAGAAATCCCTACCTACTTGACAGAGGAGCAAACTAAGGTATCAAATCACTTTCACGAGGTCATACAACCAATTAGTGATGGAGTCAGGCCTTGAACTATGGTCTCCTGATTCCAAAACTAATGCTCCCTTTATCATACCACACTGCCTTCATCTTTTTAAAGGAAAGTTTATGACAACTAATGTATTGTCTTGTAGCTCTACACTATCCGTCTATATCACCTAAAGAATTATTGACTTTTCGGCAGAAATTCAGTTCTTGTACTTGTAAAATATATGGAAAATCTATTGTTTTTCAGATATTAATGATCTTGTCTGGAGTAGATCTATCTTTTAACTAAAGCCTTTTTCCTTAAAGCTCAATGTCACCATTCAACAAATATTAATTACCTACAATGTGCAAGCCGCACAATGATTAAAAAAAAAAAAAGACGCAGTGCCTACTCTGAAGGAACTTTTATTCTAATCACAAGTCCTTTCACATAAAAAGATAGGAGAAATTTGACTCATCTAGAAAGTCCAGTAACTCTGTGGCCTATTCTTGCCCTATTTCATCTTGTGAATGTAATTATTCCTAGTGTTTCAAAGATTCTAGGCTGATAAGGACCTTAGAAGTCATCCAGTGTCATCCCCTTATTATGCAAATGAAGAAACTGAAACTTGGAGATGATAAGTGACTTGCTTAAAGTAGTACACGCAGTAAATGATAGAGCCGGCATTGGAACTCGAGGTCCATGATTCCATCTGTCAAGCTCTTTCCAATGCACTACAAGACCTCCCTTATGATTATTTTTTGTATTTAATAATATAGGCAAAGAAGGTTTTCAGCCACCTCTTCTCCCTGGATACACACCACTCACCTCTTGAGTGCTATGCTTAAGCAGGAAGAAGCTATTCCCTCAATCACCCCCCTTCCCTCCTATCTTCTTCACCTCCTCCCCATCTTATAGTTGATCCTTACTTCTTTCCCCTTTCGGGTAGAAAACTGATTACATTTTCCCCAAACTTAACAAAAAAGAACTCAAATATTAACTTTATAATTCCAAAGCCCACTTTTGAACTTTGCTGTCTCTTTGGAGGGCAACACTACCATCGTTCCTGACACTCAGGTATACAATCTCAGCATCACCCTCAATTTCTCTCTCCCTCATGTCCCATATACAATCAGTTGCCAAATCCTACCAATTTTACCTTTATATCATCTTTGAAGCACATCCCTTCCTTCCAAAAACATGGCTAATACTCTGGTTGGAACCCTCATCATCTCCTGCCCGGAATATTAAAATAACCTCCAAATTGGTCTCTCTGCTTCAAACCTCTCCTTTTCCAATTCATCTTCCACACAGTGACCAATGATTTTCCTAAAACCCAATCTTGATCATGTCACTTCTCGCTCAATAAAACATTCAAAACAGTAACTTAGGTGGTCTACTCTTTCTGAGGGTCATTGGGTTCCATGACCCTCTTTGGATCTATTCTTTTCATGCCTACCCTGCAGACATTTTTGGACTTAGGCTAGAATTATAAAACTAGCATTTGAGTTCTTTCTTATTAATTAAACCATCTACACCTTCCTGGGAAGAAAAGGGTATATTACTTCCTTTCTTCTCTACAGCTAAACTATTCTCTACAGAACATGGCTAATTTATTGTTTCCTCCTTCATTAGAATTTTTGATAAAATTATTCAGTACAGTTATTTTAAGCCGATGCTGAATGAAGTGCAAATAACAATGGACAACTAACTATACAAGTATAAGATAAGGAAGGCATAGTGAGGGAAAAGTTTATATGGAAGGAAACTAGAAGTTTCAGTAGACTGCAAAGTCAGTGATACATGATCATGGGGCACAGCAACAAAAATCAATAATATGATCTTAAGCTTCACTGATAAAAGTGCAATGCCCAGAATTAGTGAAGTAATTATCCTGCTGCACTTTTCCATGGTCAGACATCTGGAGTATTGTATTGAGGTCCAAGTGTCTCATTTTGGGAAAAGACAATGGCATCTGGGAAAACACCCAAAGGTGGGCAAATAGATTGGTGAATTGACTTAGGACCATCCACTAAAATATTCAACTGAAAGAATTGGATATGCTGACTGAAGAAGACAGTGGAGTGGCCTTTGAATATCTGAAGGGCTGTCATATGAAAAAAGGATTAGCTGGGTTTTGCTTCAGCCCCATGGAGCAGCACTATGAGTAATGGGGGAAAAGTTACAGTTACAATGAGGAAGATTTCAGCTTGACATTAAGCAAAACATTCCTAATAATTAGAGCCATCCCAGTGAGAAATGGAATGCCTATGTAGGTGGTGAGCTCCATCACTAGAGAGCCTGACAATTTGCCAGGAATGTTGAAGAGAGGACTTTTTCTCAGATATAGAAAGGATTACATGATTTCTGAGGTCCCTTTCAACATACTCTCTGAATTTTCTATTGCCCTTTCTCACTTGTATTACCACACACATACACACACACAACACACGCATGCACACACAGACACACACATGCATCCACTTCCACTCTTTATGGAGCTGTCAAAAAGTTCCCAATTGTCAACATAATGATATCTAATAGGTTAGTTATGGCAAACAAGGGATCAGGAAGACCTAAATTCAAATCTAGCCTCATACGCTTACTAGTTGTATGACCCTGGGCAAACCACTTAACCCCTATCTGACTCAGTTTCTTCAGATGTAAAATGGGAATAATAATAGCACTGAATTACCAGGTTTGGTATAAGGATTCACACAAGATCATGTTTTGAAAGCACTTAACATAGTGCCTAGCATACACTAGACATTTAAATATTCTTCCTTCCTTTTATATTCTTCTCACATTTCTTTTTTTATTATTTTATTTTTAATTTATGGAATCAGACAAGCATTTCCATAATATAATATAACAAAAAAGATGATTGCACATGAAGCTGCAGATTATGTACAACTTGCTATTCCTGTTAAATATATAATAACATTATCATGTAAATTTTTTCCCTCTCCACCTCCCATTTCTTGACAAAATTTTTTTTAAACATGATCATTCAGAGACCTGATAAAATTGACCACTTTGTGGCTGTTAACAAAACTTCTTTCAGGATTTTTGGAAGAGTTTTTGTCACCCATGTATATTTATGTATGTAAAGCAATAAGTAACCACAATATGAGGGGCTTCTTTTTTCATTAAAATAGTAAAATCAGTTATATTACCCAAGAACTGCAGAAGCTCCATCTGTACTGTGGAAGAAGATTTTCTTTCCAATCAAAGTGTCAATTGCCAAAAAAAAAAAAAAAAAAATCTTTTCCATATTTCCAAAACATCAATGGCCTTTGTAATTTCCTAAAAGGACTCAGACAATATTTTTTCTTTGATGGCATCATCTCGCACAGAATGCAAAAGAAGCTCACTACATTGAAAGATGTCTGTAGGGAGGTGGAGCCAAGATGTCAGAGGAAAGGCAACAACTCACCTGAGTTCTCCCCCAAACTCTTCTGACCACTTTTAGATAATGCCATAAAACAATTCCTTGAGCAGCAAAACCCCCAAAAGGATGGGGTGAAATAATTTTCCAGTCAAAGAAAACTTGGAAGGTTGGCAGGAAAGATCTGTTGCACCTGGGTGAGAGTGGAGCACAGTCCAGCACAGGCTGTGCCAGCACAGCCCCAGCCCCAGCAAACTAGGAGCAAGCCTTGGGAGCCACTGAATCAGCAAGCAGCATCTGCTTTTGGAAGTCTCAGCCCACATACGGTAAGGGGGTTGAACAAACAGTCAGGAGCAGATTTACAGGGGTCCCTTTGCTGGCACTGGGGACACGACTCTGCTCAGATTTGGGTTACAGGGCTGAAAGGCAGTCCCAAGGCAAGGAGGGGCACAAAAACATCAGAGCATGCAGCCGCAGTGGAGCAGTAACACATCACAGTTCCAAGGCAGAAAAGAGTGCTTGTGGTCACTCACAGACCAGACCGCTGGCAAGAGGAGAAGTAAATGCACCTCTCCTTAGATCATACCACCTTGGAAGAATTAAAAAATTACAGGTACCTAGAAGTATCTCTGAAAACAACTGCACAAACTTCTGAAGCTTAGGACAGTGCACCTTCTACCCTGGAAGCAGAGTCTCACTTTAACAAAGAGTTAAAAGTCAAGAAATAGACTGGGAAACAAGCAAACAACAGAAAAAATTCTGACTGTAGAAAGTTACTATGGTGACAAGAAAGATCAAAACACACACACCCAGAAGAAGATAACAAAGTCAAAGCTCCAATATCCAAAGCCTCCAAGAAAAACATGAATGGGTCTCGGGCCATGGAAGAGTTCAAAAAGGATTTTGAAAATTAAGAGTGGTAGGAGAAAAACTGGAAGAGAAATGAAAGTGATGAAAGAAAATCATGAAAAAAGAGTCAATGGTAAAAAAAAAAAAGACACAAAAAATACTGAAGAAAATAACACCTTAAAAAACAGAATAGGCCAAATGTTAAAAACACAAAAAACCAATGAAGAGAAAAATACTCTGAAAAACAGAATTGGCCAAGTGGAAAAAAGGCACAAAAATTCACTGAAGAAAAAAACTCCTTAAAAAGTACAATTGGCCAAATTGAAAAGGAGGTACAAAAGTTCACTGAAGAAAATAATCCCTTACAAATTGAAATTCAGCAAATGGAAGCTCATGACTCTATGAGAAATGAAGAAACAATAAAACAAAACTAAAAGAATGAAAAAATAGAAGACAACATGAAATATCTTTTTTTCTTTTTTTTTTTTAGGTTATACATGTGCAGTTATGCAAAACACTTCCATGGTAGACATGTTGTGAAAAACTAACTCTATTTCCTTTAATCCTATCCTGCCCCCCCCCTTTATTCTATTCTTTCTTTTGACCCTGTCCCTACTCAGAAATATTTGCTTCTGATTACCCCCTTTCCCAATCTGCCCTCCTCTCTATCATCCCCCTGCTCTCTTGTCCCTTTCACCCACTATTTTCCTGTAGGGTAAGACAGATTTCCATATCCAATTGAGTGTGTATGTTATTCCTTCCTTAAGCCAAATCCTATGAGAATAAGATTCACTCACTCCCTCTCACCTTCCCCCATTTCTCCTCCACTGTAAGAGAATTTTCTTTTCTGGTTTTTTTTTGTTTTGTTTTCTTTTGTTTTGTTTTTTGTGAGATAATTTACCCCGTTCTATCTCTCCCTTTTTCCTTCTCCTAGTATAATCCTCTCTCACCCCTTAATTTTATTCTCCAGATATGACCCCTTAATCTTCAACTCACCCTGTGCCCTCTATCTATCTATCTATCTATCTATGTACATATATATATATATATATGTATACATACATACATACATATAATTTTTTCCTCCAACTACCCTAATACTGACAAAGGTCTCATGAGTTATAAATATCCCCTTTCCACGCAGGAATGTAAACAGTTCAACCTTAATAAGTCTTTTATGATTTCTCTTTCCTGTTTACCTCTTCATGTTCCATTTGAGTCTTGTATTTGAAAGTCAAATTTTCTATTCAGCTCTGGTCTTTCCATCAAGAATGCTTGGAAGTCCTCTATTTCACAGAATGACCATTTTTTCCCCTGAAGGATTACACTCAGTTTTGCTGGGTAGGTGATTCTTGGTTGTAATCCTATCTCCTTTGTCCTCTGGAATATTATATTCCCTGCCCTGTGGTCCCTTAATGTAGAAGCTGCTAAATCCTGTGTTATCCTGATTGTGTTTCCACAGTACTTAAATTGTTTCTTTCTGGCTGCCTGTAGTATTTTCTCCTTGACCCAAGAACTCTGGAATTTAGCTACACCATCCCTAGGAGTTTTCCCTTGGGAATCTCTTTCAGGAAGAGATTGGTGGATTCTTTCAATTTCTGTTTTGCCCTCTGATTCTAAAATATCAGGGCAGTTTTCCTTAATAATTTCTTGAAAGATGATGGCTAGGCTCTTTTTTTGATCATGGCTTTCAGATAGCCCAATAATTTTTAAATTATCTCTCCTGGATCTATTTTCCAGGTCAGTTGTTTTTCCAATGAGATATTTCACATTGTTTTCTAATTTTTCATTCTTCTGGATTTGTTTTACAGTGTCTCAATTTCTCATAAAGTCACTAGCTTCCAATTGCTCTATTCTAATTTTTAAGGAAGTATTTTCTTCAGTAAGCTTTTGGATTTCCTTTTCCATTTGGCCAATTTTGCTTTTTAGGGCATTCTCCTCCTCATTGGCTTTTTGGACCTCTTTTGCCATTTGGGTTAGGCTATTTTTTAAGGTGTTATTTTCTTCAGTATTTTTTTGGGTCTCCTTTAGCAAGCTGTTGACTTGTTTTTCATGATTTTCTTGCATCACTCTCATTTCTCTTCCCAGTTTTTCCTCTACTTCTCTTACTTGTTTCTCAAAATCCCTTTTGAGCTCTTCCAAGGCCTGGGACCAATTCATATTTTTCTTGGAGATTTTGGATGAAAGAGCTTTGACTTCGTTGTCTTCATCTGGTTGTATGTTTTGATCTTCTTTGTCACCAAAGCAAGAAAATATAGTCTGACTCTTTTTGCAAGGTTTGCTCATGATCCCAACCAATTACTTGAGTTTTAAACTCTTTGTTAAAGTAAGAGTCTGCTTTCAATGTGGAGAATATACTGTCCCAAGCTTTGGGGGTTTGTACAGCTGTTTTCAGAGATACTTCTAGGGACCTGTAAATTTTCAGTTCTTCCAAGGTGGTATGATAATGGGCGAGGTGTTTACTCCTTTCCTGACCTGTGCTCTGGTCTATGAGTGAACACAAGCAGTCTTTCCTGTCTTGGAACTGTGAGGAGGATTTCCTCTCCACTTCCACTACCAGCTCCACCACACCAGCACTCCTCCCTGCCCCAGGATTGCCATCCAGAACTGTGACCCAGATCCAAGCACAGGCAAAGCAGGAGATTCCTGCCTCAGCACTGGCAAAGAGATCCCTGCAATCCCCCCTCTGATCAGCCACCTGATTCCCAGTCTGTGGGCCAGAAGCTCAGGAAGCAGCCACCACCCTGGGGCCACACTCCGGACTTGCAGCTGAGATCTAGCTTCTCTTTCTCACTGCAGAAACAGACTTTTCTCACTGACTCTAAGTTGTCTTTGGTGTTTGTGGAGTGAGAAGTCTGGAAACCACCACTGCTGCCTTCAATTCACTCCTCTGAGGCCTGCTCCAGGTTCACTGCGGCCTGCGTGCCCAAACTGCACTCCTCTCCCAGCCCGGCATGATATACCTTTCCAATCAACCATCCAGGTTCTCTTGGGCTGGAAATTTGTTTCACTCTGTCTTTTTGTGGGTTCTGCTGCTTTAGAGTTTGTTTAGAGGCATTTTTTTACAGGTATTTGGAGGCGTGTGGGAGAGAACTCAAGCAAGTCACTGTTTTCACTCTGCCATCTTGGCTCTGCCCCCCAACATGAAATATCTTACTGGAAAAATAACTGACCTGGAAAATAGATCCAGGAGAGATAATTTTAAAATTATTGGCCTACCTGAAAGTCATGATCAAAAAAAAAAGCCTACACATCATCTTTCAAGGAATTCTCAAGGAAAACTGCCCTGGTATTCTAGAACCAGAGGGTAAAATAGAAATTGAAAGAATCCACCAATCACCTCCCAAAAGAGAACCCAAAATGAAAACTCCCAGGAATATTATAGCCAAATTTCAGAACTCACAGATCAAGGAGAGAATATTGTAAGCCGCCAGAAAGAAATAATTCAAGTATCATGGAGGCGCAATCAGGATAACACAAGATTTAGCAGCTTCTACACTGAAGGATTGGAGGCCTTGCAATATGACATTCCAGAGGGCAAAGGAGTCAGGATTACAACAAAGAATCACCTACCCAGCAAAACTGAGTATAATTCAACAGGGGAGAAAATGGATATTCAATGAAATAGAGGACTTTCAAACATTCCTTTTTTAAAATTAATTAATTTATTTTTAGTTTTCAACATTCACTTCCATAAGATTTTGAGTTTTAAATTTTCTCCCCCTCCCCCCCTGCCCAAGATGGCATGCAATCTGATACAGGCTCTACATATACATTCTTATTAAACATATTTTCACATTAGTCATGTTGTAAAGAAGAATCAGAACCAATGAGAAAAACCATGAGAAAGAAGAAACAAAACAACAAAAAAAGAGAGAGAGAAAGCAAATAGTATGCTTCGATCTACATTCAGACTCCATAGTTTTTTCTCTGGATGTGGAGAGTATTTCCCATCATGAGTTTTTTGGGGTTTTCTTAGATCCTTGCATTGCTGGAAATTCTATCAAAGTTAGTCATAGAACAATGTGGCTGTTACTGTGTACAATGTTCTGTTGGTTCTGCTCACTTCATTCAGCATCAGTTCTTATAAGCGTTTACAGGTTTTTCTGAAGTCCACCTACTCATCATTTCTTATAACACAATAGTATTTTATTACATTCATATGCCACAACTTGTTCAGCCATTCCCCAATTGATGAGCATCCCCTCAATTTCTGATTCCTAGCCACCACAAAAAGAGTTGTTATAAATATTTTTGTATATGTAGGTCCTTTTCCCTTTTTTTATGATCTCTTTGGGATACAGACTTAGAAGTGGTATTGCTGGGTCAAAGAGTATGCATAGTTTTAGAGTCTTTTGGGCATAGTTCCAAATTGTTCTCCAGAATGGTTGGATCAGTTTGCAACTCCACCAACAATGCATTAGTGTCCCAATTTTCCCACATCTTCTCCAGCATTTATCATTTTCCTGTTTTGTCATGTTAGCCAATTTGATAGGTGTGATGTAGTACCTCAGAATTGTCTTGATTTGCATTTCTCTAATCAATAGTGATTTAGAGCATTTTTTCATAAGATATAGATAACTTTAATTTCTTCACCTGAAAACTGCCTGTTCATATGACCATTTATCAATTGGGGAATGATTTGTATTCTTATAAATTTGACTCAGTTCTCTATATATTTTAGAAATGAGGCCTTTATCAGAGACATTGGCTGTAAAAAATTGTTTCCCAGGTTTCTGCTTCCCTTCTAATCTTGGTTGTGTCAGCTTTGCTTGTACAAAAAATTTCCAATTTAATATGATCAAAATCATCCATTTTGCACTTCATAATGTTCTCTAGTTCTTGTTTGGTCATAAATTCTTCCCTTCTCCATAAATCTGACAAGTAAACTATTCCTTACTTTCCTTTTTTGCTTATATTATCAGCCTTTATATCTAAATCATATACTCATTATGACTTTATCTTGGTATACGGTGTAAGATGTTGGTCAATGACTAGTTTCTGCCATACTTTTTTCCAGTTTTCCCAGAAGTTTTTGTCAAATATTGAGTTCTTATCCCAGAAGCTGGAGTCTTTCAGTTTATCAAACAGTAGATTACTATAGTCATTGACTATTGTGTCTTGTGTACCTAACCTATTCCACTGATCCATCACTCTATTTCATAGCCAGTACCAAGTAGTTTTTATGATTGCTGCTTTAAAATACAATTTAAGATCTAGAATGGCTAGGCCACCTTCCCTTGCATTTCTTTTCATTAATTCCCTTGATATTCTGGACCTTTTGTTCTTCCAGATGAATTTTATTATTTTTTTCTAGCTCTATAAAATAATTATTGGTAGTTCAGTATGGCACTGAATATGTAAATTAATTTAGGTAGAATTGTCATTTTTATTATATTAGCTCAGCCTACCCGTGAGAAACTGATATTTTTTCAATTATTTAGATCTGACTTTATTTGTGTGAAAAGTGTTTTGCAATTGTGTTCGTATAGTTCCTGGGTTTGTTTTGGCACGTAGTCTCCCAAATATTTTATAATGTCTACAGTAACTTTAAATGGAATGTCTTTTTTTCATCTCTTGCTGCTAGGCTTCATTAGTAATACATAGAAATGCTGACGATTTATGTGGGTTTATTTTATATCCTGCAACTTTGCTGAAGTTATTATTTCAAGTAGGTTTTTACTTGATTCTCTAGGATTCTTTTCATATTATCTGCAAAGAGTGATAGCTTTGTTTCTTCTTTGCCTATTCTAATTCCTTCTATTTCTTTTTTCTCTCTTATTGCTAAAGCTAAAATTTCTAGTACAACATTAAATAACAGTGGTAATAATGGACATACTTGTTTCACCCCTGATCTTATTGGAAATGCTTTCAGCTTATCCCCATTACATATAATGCTTGCTGATGGTTTTAGATAGATGCCACTTATCATTTTAAGGAACACTCCATTTATTCCTATGCTCTTTAGTGTTTTTAATAGGAATAGGTGTTGTATTTTCTCAAATTCTTTTTCTGCATTTGAGATATATTGGGATAATCACATGATTTCTGTGAGTTTTGTTGTTGATATGGACCATCACACTGATAGTTTTCCTAATATTGAACCAGCCCTGCATTCCTGGTATAAATCTTACCTTGTCATAGTGTATTATGCTTGAGATAAGTTGCTGCAATCTCTTTGCTAATATTTTATTTAAAATTTATATATCTCTATTCATTAGGGAAATTGGTCTATAATTTTCTTTCTCTGTTTGACTCTTCCCAGCATAGGTGTCGGCACTATATTTGTATCATAAAAAGAATTTGGTAGAACTCTTTCTTTGCCTATTTTCCCAAATAGTCCATATAGCATTGGAATTAATTGTTCTTTAAATGTTTGATAGAATTCACTTGTTATTCCATCTGGCTCTGGAGATTTTTTTCTTAGGGAGTTCATTGATGGCTTGTTCAATTTCTTTTTCTGAAATGGGGTTGGTTAAGCATTTTATTTCTTCTTCTGTTAATCTGAGCAATTCATATTTTTGTAAATATTTATCCATTCCATTAAGATCATCAAATTTATTGGCATACAACTGGGCAAAATAGTTTCCAATTATTATTTTGATTTCCTCTTCATTGGTGGTGAATTCATCCTTTTTATTTTTGATACCGGTAATCTGGTTTTCTTCTTTTTTAAAAAATCAAATAACAAAAGTTTTATTTGTTTTTTTTTCATAAAACCAGCTCTTAGTTTTATTTATTAGTTCAATAGTTTTCTTAATTTCAAGTTTATTGATCTCTTCTTTGGCTTTCAGAATTTCTAATTTGGCCTTTAATTGGGTATTTTTAATTTGTTCTTTTTCTAGTTTTTTAGTTGCTTGACCAATTTATTGACCTCCTATTTCTCTATTTTATTCATGTAAACATTTAAAGATATAAAATTTCCCCTAAGAACTGCTTTGGCTGAATCTCATAAGTTTTGGTATGTTGTCTCATTATTGTCATTCTCTTGGATGAAGTTATTGATTGTTTCTATGATTTGTTGTTTGACCTACTCATTCTTTGGGATTAGATTATTTAGTTTCCAATTATTTTTTTGTCTATCTTTCCATAGCTCTTTATTACATATAATTTTTATGGCATCATCATCTGAAAAGGATGTATTTAATATTTCTGCCTTTCTGCATTGGATTGTGATGTTTTTATGCCCTAATACATGGTCAATTTTTGTTTAGGTGGCATGTACCGCCAAGAAAAAGGTATATTCCTTTTATATCACCATTCAATTTTCTCCAGAGGTCAATGATATCTCACTTTTCTAAAATTCTATTCACCTCCTTAACTTCTAGTTTATTTTGTGGTTTGATTTATCTAGGTCTGAGGTGGGGAGGTGGAGGTTCCCTACTAGTATAGTTTTGTTGTCTATTTCTTCCTGTAACTCCCTTAACTTCTCTTCTGAGAATTAGATGCTACACCACTTGTTGCCCATATGTTTAGTAATTATATTACTTCATTATCTGTGATATCTTTTAGCAGGGTGTAGTTTCCCTCCTTGTCTCTTCTAATTAGATCTATTTTCGCTTTGTCTGAGATCAGGATTGCTACCCCTGCTTTTTTTTTTTTTACTTCAGCTGAAGCATAGTATAGCCTATTCCAGCCTTTTACCTTTACTTTGTGTGTATCCCTCTGCTTCAAATGTGTTTCCTGTAAGCAACATATTGCAGGGTTATGATTTTTAATCCACTCTGCTATCTGCTTCTATTTTACTGGAGAGTTCATCCCATTCACATTCACAGTTATGATTACTATTTGTGTCTTTCCTATCCCCACCCCCATTTATGCTTTTCTTTCTCCTTTTTCCCTTTCCCTCCTCACTAGAGCTTTGCTTTTGACCACCACCTCCCTCAATCTGCCCTCCCTTCTATCAGCCCCCTCCCTTTTCTTCCCTTTTTCCCCTTACTACTTTTTCCCTCCCATCGATCCACCCCCTCCCTTTTTTCCCCTTTCTCCACCTACTTCCTATAGGGTAAGTTAGATTTCTATATCTGAATGTGTTATTCCCTCTTTGAGCCAAATCTGATGAGAGTAAGGTTCAAATAATGCTCAACTCCCTCCCTTCTTTCCCTCTACTGTAAAATGTTTTCGTGCTTTTTCACATGAGGTAATTTATCCTTGCCTGCCTCCTCCCTTCCTCTTCTCCCAGTACAAACCCTTTTCACCACTTTATTAGGTTTTTTATCATCACATCAATGTTAACTTATACCTACATCCTCTGTCTATGTATACACCCTAATAGAGATACAATGCTCAAGAGTTACAAGTATCATCTTCTCTTGTAGAAAAGTAAACAGTTTGCCCTTATTGAATAGCATGTTGTTTTCTTTCCTGTTTACCTTTTTATGCCCCTCTTGAGTCTTGTATTTGAAGATCAAATTTTCTGTTGAGTTCTGGTCTTTTCATCAGGAAGTTTTCAAGTCCCCTATTTCATTAAATTTCCTTTTCCCTCCCTGAAAGATTATGCTCACTTTTGCTGGATAGTTGATACTTGGTTGTAATCCAAGCTCCTTTGCCTTATGGAATATCATATTCCAAGTCCTGTGATTCTTTAATGTAGAAACTGCAAGATCCTGCATAATCCTGACTATGGTTCCACAATATTTAAACTACTTCTTTCTGGCTTCTTGTGGTATTTTCTCCTTGACCTGATAATTTTGGAATCTGGCTACAATATTCCTTGGCATTTTCAATTTGGGATCTTTTTCAGGAGGTGATTGGTAGATTCTTTCGATGAATATTTTATGCTTTGGTTCTAGGACTGCAGGGCAGTTTTCTTTGATGATTTCTTGAAAGATGCTGTCCAGGGTCTTTTTTGATCATGGCTTTCAGGTAGACCAATAATTCTTAAATTATCTCTCCTAGATCTATTTTCCATGTCAGTTGTTTTTCCAATGAGGTATTTTATATTTTCTTCTTTTTTCATTCTTTTGATTTTCTTTTTTTTTACTGATTCTTGATGTCTCAAAGTCATTAGTTTCCATTTGCCCAGTTCTAATTTTTAATGAATTTTTTTATTTTCTTCAATTAGTTTTTGAACCTCCTTTTCCATTTGGCCCATTTTACTTTTTAAGGAGTTCTCTTCAATGAGTTTTTGTGCCTCCTTTTCCATTTGGCCAATTCTACTTTTTAAGGAGTTATTTTCTTCAGTGTACTTTTTTCCATTTGGCCAATTGTATTTTTTAAGGACCTGTTTTCTACAGTCAATTTTTGTCCTTCCTTTTCCAAGTTATTGACTCTCTCTTACATACCTCTCATTTCTTTCCCCAATTTTTCTTCTACCTCTCTTATCTGACTTTTAAAATCCTTCTTGAGTTCTTCCAAGAAGACCTTTTGGGCTTGACACCAGTTCATATTCCCCTTTGAGGTTCTGGATGTAAGTATATTGACAATATACTTCTGAACTTGTGTTTTGATCTTCTCTGTCTCCATAGAAAGAATCTATGGTAATTGTCCATTTTGGCTTTTTGCTCATGATGTTTGCCTATTTCCTGGCTTTTAAAGTTGAGCTCTCCTTCTGGAGCACAGGGGGCACTGGCCCAGGTTTCTTGTGCTGGAGGCCAGGGACCTGGTCACTGGATTTGTGTGCTGGAGCCTCGGGTGCTGGCAGCTGGAGGCTGTAGGGGTCTCACAGTTTACCTGGTGCTGAGCTAGGGTCAGTAACTCTGAAGTTCTTGGGATATGAGGAGGTCTGGCTGGTGGAGGATGACTGCCTGCCTGGAGTTGTGCTTCCTTGAGTTGTGCATGTGGAGGAGATTTGGCTGCTGGAATCTACTGGTTCACCTGCCTGTGCCAAGGCACTCAGAGAGTCCTGGTGTTGGCACTTGTCTGCTTCACCACCCTGGGGCTCAGGATCTCCCCCTAGTTTGCTGAAGTGGGGCTTGTTGCTGGCTTGCTGGTATGCCCCATGTCCTGTACTACTCCCCTTCTACCAGAGCAAGAGGGACGTTTCCCATTAATCCCCCAAGCTTCTGGGGCTAAATGATTGTTCCACCCCATCTTTTTGCTGGCTCAGGTGTTCCAAGGTTTTTTTCCTAGGGCAATATTTTCTGGGTTTTTAGAGGTTAATAAGGGAGAGTAAGAGTTACTTACTTCTTGCTCCTCCATGTTGGCTCCTGTAAGTGAGAATTCAAGCATTCTTGAAGAAAAGATGAGAGTTGAATAGAAAATTTGATTTTCAAATACAAGACTCAAGAGAAGCACAAAAAGATAAACAGGAAAGGGAAATCAAAAGGGATTTGATAAGGTTTAATTGTTTACATTCCTATACAGGAAGATGATATTTGTAACTCATAAAAACTATCTCATTATTAGGGCAGTTAAGAGTATATATATATGTAAGGGTTGAGAAAGAGAGGGAAAGGTAGAATGGGGTAAATTATCTCACATAAAAGAGGCGAGAAAAAGCTTTTTACAGTGTAGGGGAAGATGGGGGAAGTGTGGAAAGTGAATGAATCTTACTTTCATCACCATGGACTCAAAGAAATAATCACATACACACTCAATTGGGTATAGAAATCTATCTTACCCTACAGGAAAATTGGAGGGGAAGGGGATAAGAGAAATGGGGGGATGATAGAAGGGAGGGCAGATTGGGGGAGGTGGTAGTCAGAAGCAAAACACTTTTGAGGAAGGACAGGGTGAAAGGAGGGAGAGAATAGAATAAACTGGGAAAAATATAATGGAGGGAAATACATTTAGCAATCATACATGTGAAAAAAATTGAAGCAAGTTTCTCTGATAAAGGCCTCATTTCTCAAACATATAGAGAACTGAGTCAAATTTTAAAAATAGGAGCCATTCCCCAATTGATAAATGATCAAGAGATATGAACAGTTTTAAGATGAAGTAATTAAAGCTATCTATGATCATTTGAGAAGGTGTTCTAAATCACTTCTGACTGGAGGAATGCAAATTGAAATAATTCTAGGTTCTACCTTATACCTAGAAGATTGGCTAATAGAACAGAAAAAGAGAATGGCAAATGTTGGAGGGGATGTGGGAAAAATGAGACATGAATGCATGAACAGATTCAACCATTCTTTAGAGCAATTTGGAGCTGTGCCTAAAGAACTATAGAACTGTGCTTACTCTTTGATCTAGTAGTACCACTACTAGATCTGTGTTCAGAAAAAGGAGGGGGGAGCAAAAGGGAAAAAGACCTATATGTATGGAAATATTTATAGAAGCTCTTTTCTGATGGCAGGGAGTTGGAAATTCGGAGGATGCCCATCAATTGGGGGATGACTGAACAAATTGTGCTATTTGATTCTGATGGAATACTATTGTGCTATAAGAAATGATGAGTAGGATGTTCTCAAAAAAGTCTAGGAAGACTTGCATTGGCTGATGCGAAGTAAAATGTACTGCTTACAAAGTAACAGGATATTGTAAGATAATCAGCTATGAATAACTTAGCTATTCTCAGCAATACAATGAACCAAGACAACTCTGAAGGACTTATGACAAAAAAATACTATCCATCCTCAGAGAAAGAACTAATGGTATCTGAATACAGAGTGAAGTATACTTTTTTTTAACTTTATTTATTTTTCTTGAGGTTTTCTTTTTTTGTTTTTTTTGGTCTGTGTTTTCTTTCACAACATGATTAATATGAAAATATGTTTTGCATGACTGCATATGTATAACTTTTGAATTGCTTGCCTTCTCAAAGGGGGCAGGAAGACAGGAAGGGAGAGAATTTGGACCTCAAAGTTTTAAAATGAATGTTAAAATTATTTTTACATGTAATTGAGGGAAAATAAAATACTAATTTAAAAAAAAAAGAAAGAAGAAAGATGTCTTTAGCTTCATCCAGTTACATTTTGAAGGGGAATGGCAAGGCTACCTTTTTTAATGTTTTAGAAAATTAAAAGAAATATCAGATATTTAAGTATTAATCATCTCATTTAGTAATGGAACTGCTTCTCTCTTTTTTCCCCCTCTGTTCCAATCCACAAGCCAGCTTGGCCATCTTTAGTGCATATGACTTTATTGAAGTCTCTCCAGTAGTGTGGGCCTTCTTTTGTTTGAAATTCTGGTAATCAATATCATCAGAGGTTTCAACAAAAGGTTTTGGAGAAAGAGACAGAGACATAAAAAAGACAGAGAGAGACAAATGAGAGAGTGAGAAGTGAGAGAAGCAGAGAGAGGAAAAAGATGAGAGAAGGTAAGAGATGAGAAAGAGATGACAGAGACAGAGAGACAGAGAGATATATGAGAGAGACATAAAAAGAGTGAGAGAAAGTGAGAGATGACAGAAACAGAGAAAGGAAAAAGATGAATGTGAGAGATGAGACAGAGAGAGAATAAGGTGTGAGAAATGGCCAATCCAAATTTCAACAGTGTCTTAGCTTCTTACAAAAAAAAACAAAAAACCCACATCTTTAGATTCTTTTGCATCTAAAGATATATGAGGCACCCTGTCAGTTTTGCTGACTTCACTCTTCTGCTTACGATGAACAATGAGCAAATTCTGCTCAAAAAACTCTTTGGCTTTTGTATCCCATCACATGCATTAGTGTAATTGAAATTACATAGTACATCATTTTTAATCTTATTTCCTATTCCTTGACATTTCAACTTTATGTGGGTCTGTCAAAAACATGAATTAAAAAGGCTAAAATAAAATATTCAATCCAACTGATATTTTTGAAAATCAGTATTTTATATGGTTTTAAATTATTTACTTGGTAAATGTTCACAGAAATAAGTAATTTACATATTAATTATAGTTTAAGATATTTAAGAAATATGCATTGCAAGTATGACAAGATAATTTTACAATTTATCAAAGGTTTTTAACACTTTTTAATGTTTCTAATTCTTTTATAGACAGTAACTAAAGGATTGTGTCCTTCCTGGAAGTGGGTTATTGTTATAAAGTACCAAGGTTTTTTGTGCCTTCCTATAAATAATCTCATTTCTGATACCGTTTGAAGTTTTTTCACAAAGCTATTTTTAAAAGCTTAATATTTAAGTGGATTAATAAGACAAAATACCACTTTTACAATATACTATATGTGAATGCTTTTACTTCATACCTCAATGCACAAAAAGGGAGTATGAAGCAAAAAAGAAAGGAAAGAATTTCTCTCCTCACAGAATTTATACTGTGCATGGCCCATATCACTGAACAACCTGTTAGGACCACTAGGTGGCACAGTGAATAGAGTGCTAGATTTGGAGTCAGATTCACTTTCATGAGTTCAAATCTGGCCTCAGTTACTTACTAGCTGTGTGACCCTGGGTAAATCACTTAGGCCTGTTTGCCTTAGATTCCTCATCTGTAAAATGAGCTGGAGAAGGAAATGGCTAAACCACTCCAATACGTTTGCCAAGAAAACCCCAAATGGTGTCATGAAGAGTTAGACATGACTGATACGACTGATATATGTATGTGTACATACATGTGTGTGTGTATATATACACACACACATACATATACATACACACAAATGTGTCTACATGCACGCACATATAATAAGGTATGTACGTGTACCTCTATATATGTGTATGTAGCAATCAATTACCAAGCATATACTAACTACTCAACACACTCTAAGTTTACATGTTACAGAGAAGGTGCTGACTTGCATTGAGAAAGGGGATTTCCGGATATCTAGGAGTTTTCTATACTAATGGAATTATATGTTCAGTCCCTATTGTTATGTTCCAGGACTTGTTCTAAGAACTGTGGATATAAAAAACAAAAAAAAATAATTCTTTACCTCAAGGAACTTATATTCTATCAAGGCAAACAATATATATGTATAGAAATAAACACAAAATACACACAAAATAAATGCAAGAAAATTTTATTGTTTGTTTGTTTTTTGAAAGGGAAGGTACGTGCAGCCAGGTGGAAAGACCTCATGTAAGATATAGGACTTGAGGAAAATTTTGAAAGAAACTAAAAATTCTAAGTGCACAAGGTACGAAAGGGATTCTTTGTAGGCATGGAAGTGCCCCGGAGATTAATATGCCTGTTTTCTATGAGTTACCTTACCAGGCAGGTGCACTGGACACAGAGTAAGCCTGTTTGATGAAAGGAACCTGCAATGAGCCAAAGTCTTGCTCACTCCCAGATTCCTTTGCTGATTTTCACTGGCTGACCTTGCTGAACTGTGTCTCTCTCCCCAAACTGGCCCAAACCAGACTTGCAGTCAACTGTTCCTGCAAAACATCCTGCTTCCATGTCCACCTGTTCCTGGGAAAGATTGTCCATTCTTTTTCCCGACCTCTCCTGAACTTTCCCTTTGTGGTTTTCAAGCATAAATCTCCCCTGCCTCTACTGAGCTGTGAAGTCCTCCTTACCTTGGACGGGGCTGGGGGCAGGGAGGGGGACCCTCGGCACTAGGGTCTGATTTTCCTCCTAATAAAAACTTTCCTGCTTTCAACCCAACTTAGAACCCTCTGCATTTTGAGGGGTGGGCTTCACCTGGTTGACATAAGCATGAGGGACAGATTGTGAAAAGGGTTTGGATCAGAAGATGGAATATTTTATGTGAGGAACAGCACAAAGGCCAGTTTGGCTGAACAGAAGCATGCATGAAGAGGGGAAGGGAAGGTGAAAAGTATTTATAAAATACCTACTTAGGCACTGTGCTAAGTACTTTACAAATATTATATCATTGCATCATCAGAACAACCCTGGGAGCCAAGTGCTACTATCTTCCCCATTTTACATTTGAGGACATTAAGGCAAATGGAGGTTAAGTGATTGAGCCATTGGAGGCCATGATTTTAGATCCTCAATAACACACACACACACACACACACACACACACACACACACAAAATGAACTAGGTATACTTAAATTTATTAGTCGATAATGATTAGATTATGTAAGTACAATACACAAATTAATCCAGAGGTCATAATAGAACACAAGCCCCTAAATATAAAATAGTAATTCAGTTTACTTATCTAAAAATTTAATGAAGGTATGCATCTCAAAGCAATACTATAAAGGAATGCATTCATTTTAGCAGTGTCTGGTCTTTTACTAGGGTACTATGAACAGTTGGGAGCTCCACAATTTAAGAGGTATATGGGAAACAGGAGATTCAGAGGGAAATCATGAAGATGATTAAAGAGCTGGAAAATCAAACAAAAATAGTTCACAGATCTAGGATTCTTCAATATAGGGAAGAAGGCTGGCTTAATAAAGGACTTCAAATATATGGAGGACTCTGCTAAGATGTTTCCCATCTCCACTGAGGATGGCACAGGAGGAAAAGCACCAAATCTGAGGCATAAGAAGCAGAAGGTAAAAATCCAGACCTTCTTGATAGTAAGCCTTGTCAAACACTGGCATGAAGTTATGAAGGTTAGAGAGCTGGGGAGTTTGGAAGGTCACCTTTCTCCTGTCTCCTGTGGAAGAATTTTTCTCACCTGTCTGGGTTGCCTAGATGGTTCACAGAGTTCTTCCTGGTCCCGTGATTTTCTGATAAATTCGTAAAAGGATGAATTGAAAGTCTGTCTCAAGGTAAAATTTTTACATTCCCTTCAAGTACTCCTCCCTCCCCCCAACCCAGTCTCTATTAATGGAATTTCAGTGTAAAAGTTTATGAGGCAGACTGGCAAAGATTGGCTCCAGCAGGCAATTTAACCAAAAAAAAAAAAAAAAAGCCAATGGACAGCACAAACCTGTCTCTATCACAGACGTCATTCGAGAGAGAAATTTCACTGTCTCCTGCAAACCTCATTAAAATGTTCTAGGCAGGTTTCTAAAACAATTGGTTCTATTTTAAGCCATTCTACTGGTAAAGATTCTTTTTTTTTGGCAATGTAATAGCATTTTTTCCCAGTTACATGTCAAGAAAAATTTTAGCATTCATTTTTATAAGATTTTGATTTCTGAATTTTTTTCCCTCCCTCCCCTCCCCTCTTCCAAAAATGGTAGGCAATTTGATATAGGTTATAATGTGCTATCATGTAAAACATATTTCCTTAGCAGACACAGTTGTGAAAGAAAAAAACAGATCAAAAGGGAAAAAAAAACATGAAAAAGAATAAAATTAAGTGAAAAAAGCATGCTTCGATCTGCATTCAGAGCCCATCAGTCCTTTATCTGGGTGTGGAGAGCATTTTCCTTTGTGAGTCCTCTGTACTTGTCTTGGATGATGGTGTTGCTGAAAAGAGCTGAGTCATTCATAGTTGGTCATTTAAAAAAGTTGCTGATACTGTGTACAATGTTTTCCTGGTTCTGCTCATTTCACTTTACATCAGTTCATACAAGTCTTTCCAGGTTTTTCTGAAATCTTCCTGTTCATCATTTCTTATTGCTCAATAGTATTCCATTATATTCATATAGCACAGCTTGTTCAGTCATTCCCCAATTGATGGGCATCCCCTCAATTTCCAATGTTTTGCCACCACAAAAAGAGCTGTTATAAATACTTTTTTACATGTGAGTCCTTTCCCCTTTTTTATGATCTCTTTGGGATACAGACCTAGTAGTGGTATGGCTGGATCAAAGGGTATGCAGTTTGGTTGCCCTTTGTACATAGTTCCAAATTGTTCTCCAGAATGATTGGATCAGTTCAAAACTCCAACGGGGATTAGTGTCCCAATTTTCCTACATCCTCTCCAACATTTATCATTTTCCTTTTTTATCATATTGGCCAATCTGATAGGTGAGGTGATACCTCAAAGATTTTTAATTTGCATTTCTCTAATTAAAGTGATTTAGAGCACTTCTTCATATGCCTATAGATAGCTTTGATTTTTTCATCTGAAAACTGTCTGTTCATATCCTTTGACCATTTATCAATTGGGGAATGGCTAAATTTGAGAATTTATACATATTATATATATTTGAGAAATCAGGCCTTTATCAGAGACACTTGCTATAAAGATTGTTTCCCAACTTTCTGCTTTCCTTCTAATCTTGGTTGCATTGGTTTTGTTTGTGCAAAAGCTTTTTAATTTAATATAACCAAAATGCTCTATTTTACATTTCATAATGCTTGCTATATCTTGTTGATCATGAACCTATAATTCACTTAATTTCTTCTTTAAGAATTTGGAAGTTAAACCAGTTGGTGCATATATGTTTACTATTGATATTACTTTATTGTCTATGGTAAATTTTAGCAAAATGTAGTTTCCTTTTATTTTTCTTTTATTTAGGTCTATTTTTGCCTTTGCTTTGTCTGAGATCAAGATTTTTCACTTCACCTGAAGCATAGTAGATTCTGTTCCAGCCTCTTATCTTTACTCTGTGTGTATCTGTCTACTTCAAATGTGTTTCTTATAAATGATATATTGTAGAATTCTGCTTTTTGATCCACTCTGCTATCCCCTTCTGTTTTATGGGAGAGTTCATCCCATCACATTCACAGTTATGATTACTAACTGTGTATTTTCCTCCATCCTATTTTTCCTCCTGTTTGTCCTCTCTCTCCTTTCACCCTTTCCCTCCTCACCAGTATTTTGCTTCTGTCTACTGCCTGCCCCAGTCTGCCCTCTTGTCTGTCAGTCCCCCAATTTTCCCTTTACTTTATCTTCTCCTCTCCTACTTTCCTGTTCTGTAATATAGATTTCTATATTCAACTAATTATCTACATTATTTCCTCTTTGAGCCAATACTGATGACAGTAAGGTTCAAGCAATGCCCATTGCTCACCCTCCCATCTTTCCCTCCACTGTAATAGGTTTTGCACATCTCTTCACATCATCTGAGAAATAATTTATGCCATTCTACCTTGCCCTTCCTTCTGCACCCAGTGTATTCTTCTTTCTCATCCCTTAATTATTTTTCTGTCATTCCTTCAAATTCATCTTATACCTGTACCCTTTATCTATGTATATACCTTCTAGCTGTACTATTAGTGGTATAATTTTTAAGAATTACAAGCATCACCTTCCCTTGTATGGATATAAATTGTTCAGCTCAATTGAATCCTTTATTTTTTTCCTTTCTTTTAAATCTTGTGAAAGTTTCTGCAGGCTCTCACTTTTTACCCGATGCTGCATTGTTTTGACTATACCATATAGTGAATATTAATATTACAAAATATCACCCTATGGACTCACAGAAGGACCTCCATAGATAACCAGAAGTCCCTAAAAATACAAATATAACTACAGACTTAAAAGGAGCTGATAATCTACCTACTCTTTTATTTGGAGCACCAATCTTCAGAATAGTGAATTCATACTGATAATTGACGTAAATGTGTAACAACTTAAGTATTACCCAAAGTAGTTACTCTATCCCTGTCTTGATTTTTATAGAACAGAGGGGGGAAATAGGCTTCAAATCATCTTGAAGCAAATACAGTCCTTAGAAAAAAGCATGATTATAATTTTTTAAAAGATCACTATCAAAGTGGGGAAGGATTGGGCGGTGGTCTCTCCCAAATGATTAGAATGCATTTCAATGCAAACAATTGATTTTGATACTTGGGTTCAAAAAACCAACCTCACAAACACAAAATAAGGGAAGTCTAGTTGGACATCAGGTTGTCTGAAAAAGAACTGAGGGGGTTTCATGGACCAAAAGTTCAATGAGTCAACAGTGTGACATGGCAGCCAAAATCAGATCTTAGGTTCCATTGCGAGAGGTGCAACTTCCAAGAATAAGGAGGCAACAGTTCTGCTATAGCATGCCCTTGTTCTACCACATCTGGCATATCATATTCAGTTCTATACACTAGATTTTAGGAAGCATATTAATAAACTGGAGAACCTCCAGAAGAGGCAACTAGGACAGTTTGTGGTATATGAGGATCAATTGAATGAATGGGTGATGTTTAACCTGGAAAAGAGAGACTTCATGTGGATCTGATCATTGTCCTCAGGTAGTTGAATGACTGTCACATGCAAGAAGAATGAGATTTGTTCTGGCTTGGCCCCAAAAGACAGAAAGAGGAGCAATGGCTATGTTGCAAAGAAGAAAATTTATATATGTTGTAAGGTAGAACTTTCTCACAATTAGAGCGATTTTCAGGTAGTATAGACTACCTCTGGAGGTAACTGGTTCCTCCCCATTGGAGGTCTTCAGTCAAAGTCTGGATTGACCACTTTCCAGATAACCTAAAGAAAGAATTATTGTTAGATTAACCAGTCTCTAAGTTCCCTTCCAGTTCTGAGATTCTGTGAGCCCCTCAATGTACTAGATGCTGGAAAGAGTCTCATTACTGGGTAAAGGAAGAGGTTGTCTTTACAAGGTCAAGGAAAGGATTCTACTTGATAGAGGAAAGATTGTTTACCTTCTGGTCCTTGTATAGGAAACCTGAAGGAGAATAACTATTGCCAGTGATGTGGAGACTTTTGCAGTGTGTCCCATATTCTATAAATTAAGTAAGTTATTTCCCAGAGTCCCCTAAGAAATTTTAAGGATTTACTTTTTACCACTAAGACACTAGTCCCAGTTTGAACAAAGAGATGTTTACAATATAGGGTGTTCCTTTTTTTAATTAAAACTGGGAACCACCATGGGAAAAATAAATAAATAAAACCAACACTGAAACAAAAATAAGTCTCAAGGAATTGGTAATTATATTTTGAGTCAGAAGTGGGCGAGCAAATTGGACAGAAGTCAAAATGAGTAAATGCTATGCAGAAGGCTGGATATGAAATGTGGCAGAGTGATGGAAACAGCCCTGGATTCTCATCACCTGTGAAAATCTGGAAAAAGTATTTCATGTCTCCCAAGCTACAAGCCTCACTGGTCTCTAAACCTCTGTTACCTTATCTCTATAGTGAGGGTATGCAACTAGGTGATATCTGAGATCTATTCCACCTCTGAAAGTCCATGATTCTATGCTTTTTTGTGAACTTGAGAAGCTAAAGAGTCTTCTTTTCCTTGGAACTACATCTCTCTTTCCTCAGACTAATGACAATGCCTCTGATGAAGTTGTACAGAAGAATGAGCACTGGACCTGGACTCAGGAATTCCTGATTTCAAATCTGGCCTTAGAACTTAGTAACTATGGGACCTTAGGCAAGTTAAACCTCTGCCTGCCTTAGTTTCTTTAATCTATAAAATGAAGATAACAATAGCAACTACCTCTCAGGGATATTGTAAGAATTAAATGAGATAATATTGATAAAGTGCTTTACAAACCTTAAAGTGCTATACAAATGCTAGCTATTATTATTAAGATTACAAGTATACTGATAATTACTCTATGGGAACTTTTGTATTTGGGCAATATATTAAACATCTGTTCTGAAGTTGAGTAAAAGTCTATGGTTTCTAGCACGTCTCATGATTCGTCAACTTTTTTTAAGTTTCTTAAAAATAAACATGCAATTATGTGTCCTGCAAGCTGTATACACAAAAAAGCTTTACAAATATAATGTATCTACAAATCCAAAGGATAAATATGGGTCTATTTATAACAATTTGCTTTGAGAAAGGTTTTTAAGTGCCTCATGGAAAACTTTGAGAGTGAATCTGTTTAGTTTGCTATTCTCTGACTTTTATTCCAAGTTAAAAATGTTCATCATCCCTCCAGTTTGTCCAAGCCTCTCTTAGCTCCTTTAAAACTGGCCATGGAGTGAGAGCTAAGAGAGTTTGCTTCTCTGGTCCTCACTTTTCCTCCCTGGAAAATGAAGATGGTGCTAACACTTGCTCATTGCCTGTAGCACAGAGATGTGAGAATTAGACAACTGGGGGAAGGAGGAGGTAGTGGCAATGCCCCTAAAAAAAAAAAAGACATGGGCCAGGAAAAAACTGGTGTCATGATCCCTATTTTCACAGATTTTTTCCTATGTTGACCAAACCTAAACCATTTCAAAACCTAATAAAATCAGGAGAGCTATTGTTTTTAAGTCAATTTCCACAGAAAGGTACAAGGTAACCTGAAATGTACATTCCAGTTGAAAAGTTCAGGAGCAGAAGTTGATGATGTGGGTGTAGTGAAGATGAAAGCAGAAACTGTTGAAAGGAAGGATGGAGTCCTCCTCAAGTTATGATAGTGCAAAAGAACGAGTGCTGGGTTTCGAGTCGGAAAATTTGAGTACTTGGACTTGAATCCTGCACCTGACACATTGAAAAGGGAAAGCAGACAAAAGAAGGCAGTGGTCAGAAGCAGAACAGACTTTAGAGAAGGGACAAAAGAAAAAGAAAAAAGATCAACAGAAGAAAAGGATAGAGAGAAATACACAATTGGTGATCATAACTGTGAATGTGAATGGGAGGAACTCACCCATAAAATGGAAGCAAATGGCAGAATGTATTAGGAACCAGAATCTAACAATATGTTGTTTACAAAAAACACACTTGAAACAGAGGGACATACAGAGAATTAAAATAAGGGGCTGGAGCATAACTTATTATGATTTAGCTGAAGTAAAAAAGGCAAGGGTAGCAACCACGATCTCAGACAAAGCAAAAACAAAAATTAATTTAGTTAAAAGGGATAAGCATGGAAACTATATCTTGCTAAAAGGAACCATAGACAATGAACTAATATTAATACTAAACATGTATGCACCAAATGACATAAGACCAAATTCTTAAAGGAAAAATTAAATGAATTACAGGAGCAAATAGACAGTAAAACTATACTAGTGGGAGACCTCAACTTTCCTCTCTTAGAACTAGATAAATCTAATCATAAAATGAATAAGAAAGAAGGCAAAGAATGAACAAAATCCTAGAAAAGTTAGATATAATAGCCCTCTGGAGAAAACTGAATGGGAATAGAAAGGAGTATACCTTTTCCTCAGCTGTACATGTCACCTTCATTAAAAAATATTGGCTGTATACTACAGCATAAAAACCTCACAACTAAATGTAGAAAAGCAGAAATATTAAATACATTCTTTTCAAAATACAATAAAATAAAATGATATTCCATAAAGATCCATGGAGGTATAGATTAAAAATTAATTGAAATGAAATAATTTAATCCTAAAGAATAAGTATGTCAGAGAATAAATTATAGAAATCATCAAAATTTTCATTAATGAGAATGAAAACACTGAGACAACATTGCAAAATTTGTGGGATGCAACCAAAGCAGTATTTAGGCAAAAATTTATCTCTCGAAACATGAACATCAATAAAAGAGCAGAGCAATGAATTGGGCATACAACCAAAAAGGCTAGAAAAAGAATAAATTAGAAATCCCCAATTTAAAGACCAAAATGGAAATCCTGAAAATCAAATGAGAGATTAACAAAATTGAAAACAAAAGAAAATGGACAAATAAAAGTAGGAGCTGGCTTTATGGAAAAAAAAACATAAAATAGATAAACCATTGGTTAATTTGATTTTTTAAAAAAAAGAAATGCAAATTAATTAGCATCAAGAATGAAAAGGGTAAATGCACTACAAATGAGGATGAAATTAAGGCAATTATTAGGAATATTTTGCCCAATTATATGCCAGTAAAACTGACAATCTAAGTAAAATGGTTGAATATTTATAAATATATAAACTGCCCAAATTAACAGAAAAGGAAATAGCATACTTAAATAACCCTATTTTAGAAAAATAAATTGAATGAGCCACAAATGAGCTAAGAAAAAAAAAATCTCCAGGACCAGAAAAATGTACAAATGAATTCTACCAAACCTTTAAGGAACAATTAATCCCAATACTATATAACTACTTGAAAGAATAGATAAAGAAGTAGTCCTGCCAACTCCCTTTACAATACAGATAGTGTTTCAGAAAACTCTTGGAAGACTTACATGAACTTATGCAAAGTGAAGTATATAACCAGCAGAACATTGTACACGGTAACAGCAATCTTGTAAGGATGATCAACTGTGAAAGACTTAGCTACTCTGATGAAGATAATGATCCAAGAGAATTCCAAAATACTTATAATGAAAAATGTTATCCACCTCCAGAGAGAGAAATGAGAAACTCTGAATGTAGATTAAAGCACACTATTTTTTTTAACTTTCTTTGTTTTTCTCCTTTTTTGTCTGTGTTCTATTTTGCAACATGGCTAATATGGAACTATGTTTTGCATGACTTCACATTTATAATCAATATTATATTGCTTGCCTTCTCAAGAAGAAGGAAAGACTGGGAGTAAAGGAGAGAATTTGGAACTTAATTTTCATATGATTGTTAAAATTGTTTTATATGGAATTGGGAAATATTTAATGAAATAAAAATATGTATTTTTAAAAAATAAAATTACAGCATAACTCCGAATACTCTAGAATGAGCAGGGATGATAATATGGTGGAGAAATGTTGAAATATAATGAGTTTCTGAACATTATCCAGATGTAAGTCAGGAATATGAAAATTATTTTTTCCATTCTCACCCATGGGCTTAAATCTCCAGGAAAGCACACAAGGCTCTACACACACACACACACACACACACACACACACACACACACAAACACACATGTGCCCTCATGCAAAACCTACTGAATATGGAGTCAGTAAGACTTGAGTTTGAATCTTCCTCAGGTACTTTCTAGATATGTGATGTGGATAAAATCACTCAACTTCTTGGGAACTGTTTCCTAAATCTGTAAAATAGAGATTATAATAGTACCTACCTCTCAGAGTTGTGAGGATCAAATAAGATATATAAAGAGCTTTCTAAACCTTAAAGCACTATATAAATGTTAGCTGTTTTTTTTTATGTAATTATCAATAAGTACCACTGCCTGAGTGGTGATTCATCATGCATCTCACAATATGAATTACTAGACCAAGGATGGGGAACCTGCAGCCTCCAGGCCATATGTAGCCCTCCAGGTCTTCAATGTGGCCCCTTGACTGACTCCAAACTTCCCAGAACAATTTGTCTGGGAAGTTTGAGGTCAGTCAAGGGGCCACATTTAAGGAACAAGAGGGCCACATGTGGCCTCAAAGCTGCAAGTTCTCTAGGTCTACAAAGAATGGCCTTCCAATATGGGTATCAGTTATACCTCTATGATACTCCATGCTTTATAGGTTCTTAAGCTGAGGTCCATAAACTTTTTTAACATTTTGATAACTATTTCAATATAACTAGTTTCCTTTACAATCCTATGTATTTTATCTTATATGTGTAAAAACTTTATTTTGAGAAGAGTTCCATAGGTTTCCCTAGATTGCCAAAGTTTATGAAACACACAAGAGTGGTTAAGAATCCCTGCAAGGCATGTGTTCACATGATGCCTTGCTTAGCTGGTCTGGACAGAGCAGAAAAACTGCTTGCCCAAAATGACCCAAACATACTCACTTTGGAAGTCCCTTGCAAGTGTCTTCTATGGTTCTTTTGATTAAGCTTAATGATTTTGCCCATTCTGGAATAAGTGGTAACAGCTGAGGATGATTTATAGTGAACATGATTAAATTTAGAAAAGGAAGGAAGACTGATGTCAGTTTACTGTGAAACCTAACTCCCATGCCCATTAGAGTTTCGTAGCTGGCCTTTCAGTAAAGCCTGCCATATCAACACCAAATGGCCTGACAAAGAAAAACTGATGTTTTCCTAGTGGGCTTGGTGACATTTTGTGCACCCATCTTATTCATGGATGGTGGTTGCTGGTTTTCTTAGCAATGGTCAAACTTTGAAGAAAAAAAAGTCAGTACATGACAATTGTACTTGGATCCCTTTTCTCTTTTCCTGGTAATTGTGGGCCATGTGTTTGACTTTAATAATTGAGAAGGTCCATGCTAGAAAAGAAACATGAGCTCAGCTTTTGTGCTTCTCCCAGGGAAATAATTATTATTTACTTTTAAAATTAAGTTAGCTAAATGAATAGTTATTGCTGTGTGTTATTCACACGAGTAGCTTTCCTTATGTTATAGTATTCTCTATCAACTCCAAACCTGCCTTTATGGTTTTTTCAACTTATTTCTGTGCCTCTGGGGTAATATTTAAGGGTCTCTTTTCCAGTAAATACTTTACTGTCCCAAAGTGAATCATAAAAGAGATGGGAGGTATTACCCAATTTAAGAAATAAAGAGGTAATAATCCCACCCTAGTCAACTCACATCTGGAATGAAATGCAAGGCAGTTTAAGAAGGACGTAGATAAGATGCAGAGTATCCAGATGAGGGCAGCCAGGTTGATGAAGAGCCCTGATCCCAGGTCTGGGAATCTATTGAAAGAAATGAGAATTCTTAGCCAGGTAAAGAGAAGGAGAGGAGGGTGCAGAATGAGCAGGTTCTGATAGCCATCTTCAAGTATTTGATATCCTGTATTGAGGAAGAGGGCTCAAACTTGTTTTCTTTGGCCCCACCTGGACTTTCCAGCAAGCAACAGGTAGAAATGGTAGAGATTAAGATTTAAACTTCATGTTGATAAAAATTACTCACCATTAGAGCTATTGCAAAGTGGGATGTGTAGCCTCCAGAAGTCATGGGTTCATATTCATTAGAGATCATCAAGTATATCCCTTGGCAGGGATGTTATCACAGGTATTCTTTTCATGCAAGGGTCAGACTAGGTTACCCCTAAAGTCCATTTCAACTCTTAAATGCTGTCATTTTTATCCTGTGTAATTCCAATGGAAAAACCCTAGCATGTGCCAAATTTCCTGCCTGGGACTGTGCTACTGCTAAATTTCAAGATCTCAGGGACTGACTAGACCCCCTGTGTCCTACAAAGAAAAGGTACAAAAGAATGAGACTATGACAGTAAACTCACCATAAGTCTTATTGAAGTATGAAACATAAGGCCTGCCTCCCTACACCATTCTGGGCAGATTTTTTTCCCCTAAATATGTTTTAGAGTTTGTAAGAGACATTAAAGCTCAACTAGTCAAATCTCCACTTTTCTTGATGAGGAAACTGAAGCTTTTATAAGTTAAATGACTCAAGTATGATTATACAGGTAACAAGGAACAGAACCCAGATTTTAACTCAGATCTTTTGACTCTACTTTCAGCATTCTTTCCACTATGCCAGGACACTTCTCCACATAAGTCACCTTATTTAAGCTTGATGCCCTCCCACACCAAAAAAACAAATACCCCCACCATACTCACAATATTGGTATCATCCTTCTAATCTGCCATTTTAAGGAAAACTTCCCCAAATATTTTATTTTAGGAGAAAGTTCCCACAGGATACTTTGTCAATCTTGCCTAAAAAACAGAGCATAACTTTTTAACTTAATTTTATATTTTTTTGAGAAAGAAGAGGAAGAGGGATAAGATAGGATAGGATAGAATAGGATAGGCTAGAATAGAGTAGACTAGGCTTAGATAGATAGACAGACAGACAGACAGACAGACAGGTAGCTAGCTAGCTAGCTAGATAGATAGATAGCTAGATAGATAGATAGATAGATAAAGCCTATGTACAAACACATAATGTTCAAGGAAATGGGAGAACCTGGGCCAATAATAGAGCAGAGACAGGATAGATAAATAATTTAAAGAAACTAAATATATAGCTCCCAAGGCATCCCTTATCACATGTGGGCATCCCAAAAAAGCTACTCCACATTCAAGGCAAGTTATTTCCTAATATCCTAGGAAACTGGAGAAACAACACCAACAACAGAGTAGATATCAAACAAGTAAATAATTTAAAGGCACTAAATATGGAACTCCAAAGGCACCCTCTTTTCACAGGTAGGCACCCCAGAAAAGCTACCTCACATTCAAGTCAAGTGGGTTAGTGCCAAGGGTACACTGGTAAACAACCATCTTTGGGGGGAAGGGAAGAGAAGTACACAAGACAAGCTTTTAAGTTTAATCTGCACAATTAACATTTTCTCCATCACTTTCTTAAGCCTAGACAATCAACAAAATAATATTTCAAGCCCTAATTTGTAGTATTTGCTGTTTTCCAAGGTGTAAATGCTCACAATGAAAATTAACAATCAGTTCAAGTCAGTATGATCTGGCTTCAGCATACTTCTTATTAGCACCCACTCAAAAATAGTAGCTTATGAGCCCCTAACAATATGATATTGGAAATATAGATAATATATTACTTTTACTAGAAATATAAAAGAAAGATTAATTCAAGTAATCTCATCGAACATAGTCACATATACATGTGCATATTCTTCCATAGCTTACCACATTACCAATGGAAAAGGTATATATATGTTGAGAACATATGTGAATAGAAACATTCATGGAGGGCACATGTATCTAGAGAACAAACATAAAGATGAACATATCAGTTGCCCATATGACCAAGGCACACATGCCCAAGGTAGCTTATACATCTGGCCCTGCAGGACCCTATGGATGTCTTCATCAGACTGTTCTTTGCAGGGCATATCATGCCTGTTGGGTATTATTCCAGTAGTTGTGGTTGCTGCTGAGTACATAGATCTGAATCTCATGTTCTGAGCTTCTTTCTGATACTAACTTTTGGGCTTCTTCTCTTTGGAGCCACCTGCTGGCCATCTCAACTCAATATGCTATTGTGTAGTTGCACACTAACCCACCCCCATACCTTCCTCTTAACAGAAGCCCAATTAGTTAATTTGATTGAAAAAAAAGAGACAGAAGAAAATTAAATCACTAGTATCAAAAATGAAAAGGGTCAATATGATACTAAAATGAAATTAAAGCCATTATAAGGAGTTATTTTACCCAAATATATGCCAATAAATTTATTAACTTAAGTTAAATGGAAGAATATTTACAAAAATATAAATTGCCTAGATTAGAAGAAGAGGAAATAGGATATCTAGAATAGATCCACTTTAGAAAAAAATTTTGAACAGGCCATAAATGAGCTTCTTAAGAGAAAAGCATCAGGACCAGATAGATTTACAAGTAAATTCTATGAAACATTTAAAGATCTACTAATTCTAATATTAAATAAATTATCTGGAATAATAGGTAAAGAAGGGATCCTACCAAATTCCTTTTATGAAACAAATATGATACTGATACCTAAATCAGAAACAGTAAAAACAGAAAAAGAAAATTATAGACCAATTGCATATATGAATATGCAAAATCCTAAATAAAATACTAGCTAAAATATCACAACATTATATTACAAAGATTATACATCATGATCAAGTGGGGTTTATACCAGGAATGCAGGGATGGTTTAACATAAACAAAACTATTAACATAATTAATTATATCAATAATAAAGTTTTTAAAAATCTTGATTATATCAATAGATGCAGAAAAAAACTTTTGATAAAGTTCAATACTCATTTTTATTAAAAAAAACTTGAAAGTATTGGTATAAATGGATTTTTCCTTAAATTGATAAAAAAAAATTTGTCTAAAACCATCAGCAAGCATTATTTGTAATGGAGATAAACTAGAAGCCTTCCCAGTAAGATCAGGTGTGAAACAAGATGCCCACTGTCACCAGTACTTTTCAATATTGTATTGGAAACTCTAGCAATAGCAATAAGAGAAGAAAAATAGAAGGAATCAGAATACAAAATGAGGTAATAAAACTATCTCTTTTTGCAGACAATATGATGATATACTTGGAAAATCCCAAAGACTCAACTAAAAAGTTAGATGAAACAATTAATAATTTTGGCAAAGTAGCAGGATATAAAGTAAATACACATAAATCATCAGCATTACTATATCACAAACAAAACTTTGCAAGAAGAGAAAAGAGAAAGTAAAAAAAAAAAATAGCTGATTAAACTAACTCTACACAATATAAAATACCTGGAAGTATACTTGCTGAAACAAACCCAGGAAGTATATAAACAAAATTATATAAAAAACTTGTATACAAATAAAATCAGATTTAATAATTGGTGAATTATTAATTGTTCATGAGTAGGCAGGGCCAATATAATAAAAATGACAATTTTACCTGAACTATTTATTCAATACCATCCCAATTAAGTTATTAAAAATTATTTTACTGAATTAGAAAAAATAACAAATTTAATTTGGAAAAACAAAAAGTCAAGAATATGAAAGGAAATAATGAAAAAAGGTATAGAGGAAGGAGGTTGAGCAGAATGAGATCTTAAACTATATTACAAGGCAGTAATTACCAAAACTATCTGGTACTGGCTAAGAAATAAAAAGGTAAATCAATGGAAAAGAGTAGACACACAATTTACAGCAAATAAATATAATAACCTTGTATTTGACAAGTATAAATTTAAGTGTAAATGTAAAGATTAATGTTAAGTTTTGTTAAGTGTAAAGTTAAGATTTGGGGATAATAATTAATTATTGGTAAAAAAAAATTATTGGGAAAACTGGAAAGTAGTATGGCAGAAATTGGGCATAGGCCAATATCTTACCCCTTTTATCAAGATAAGGTCAAAATGGATACATGACCTAGATACAAAGACAAATTTTACAAGAAAATTAGAAGAACATGGAACATATTACTTATTAGATTTATGAATATATGAATAATTTATGAATAAACAAGAGATAGAGAGCAAAGTTAGGTGTAAAAATGGATAATTTTGATTACATTAAATTAAAAAAGTTTTGTACAAATGTAGCCAAGATCAGAAGGAAAGCAGAAAATTGGGTGGGGAGGAATTTGTAGGCAGTTTATCAGATAAAGGTCTTATACCTAAAATATATAAAGAACTTTGTCAAATCTATGAGAAAATGAATCATTCCCCAATTGATAAATGGTCAAAGGACATGAACAGGCAGTTTTTCAATGAAGAAATCAAAACAATATTCAGTCACATTAAAAAATGCTCTAAATGACTGATCAGAGAAATACAAATTAAAACAACCTTGAAATATCATTTTATACCTACCAGATTGGCTAAAATGATAGAAGAGGAAAGTGACAAATGTTGGAGGAAATGTGGAAAAATTGGGACACTGATTGTTGGTGTAATTGTGAACTCTTCCAGTCATAATTCCAGTCATCTGGAATTATGTCCAAAGAATTATTAAACTACCTATACCCTTTGACCCAGCAATAACACTACTTGGTCTATTTCCAAAGATTATTAGGGAAAAAGGAAGAGAGCCTATATTTTCTAAAAATGTTTATAGCAACTCTCTTTGTGGTGGCAAAGAATTGGAAATTGCAGGGATGCCTATCAATTGGGGACTGAACAAGTTGTGATATATGATTGTGATGGAATACTATTGCACTATAAGAAATGATGAGCTCAGTGATTTCTGAAAAAAATTAAAAGACTTGCAAGAAATAATGAAGAGTGAAATGAGTAGAACCAAGAGAACATTGTATACAGTAACAGCAATATTGTTTTGAGAGTCACTTTGAGTGAATAAGTTATTTTGACTATTATAAATAGCCAAATTAATTATAAAGGACATAAGAAGAAAGATGTTATCTGCATCTGGTGGGGGGGGGGACTGATAAATAGACATATGTAGAGAATAATTTTACATATATATGTATGTATGCACGTGTGTATACACACACACATGCCTATTTGTGTCTAATGGAAGCGATTTCTAGAACAGGCGGGGGAAGGGAAGAAAAAAAGGAAAAATAGGAAATTTACATGATAATTTTGTTGTATATTTGAAAGGAATATCAAGCTGTGCAATAGTAGATTGGCAGTTTCATGTGCAACCATCTTTTTATTGTACTATTTTATAGAAATGTTTATCTTATTCCATAAATTAAAAATAAATTTTTAAAAATAGTTCTCCCTTGTAACAAATATGTCTTGTCAAGCAAGACAAATAAACACACTCACCATGTCTGAGAATGTACATCTCATGCTGCATCTAGTCCATTATCTCTCTGTTAAGAAGTGGGGGCTACATTTCCTTATTCTTTTGTTTGAAAGAAAAAAAATTGTCCCACTCTCTATCACTATCTCGTCTGCCCCTTCAACTTTGAAAGTACTTTTTTTTAAATCTATATTTCAAACAAAAGTCAAATATGGTTTAATGATGTGAGAATATTCAAAACATCCCTTCATTTGCTTTTGTTTCTTATGAAACTCTTAGCTGCTATAATGAACTCTGACATTTCAACACAGACACATCTCCAAGGAGGTATCATAAATAATGAGCTGCCATTTATCAGTGCAAGACTGAATAGGCTTTGCCCTAAACAATTTACCATAGCTGATGGTAAAAAGGGAGGGAGGCCCTGAGATCTTCCTCTTACCCCTTGGTAGATCACCTAGAGCCACCTAAATTATCTGATTTCTATACACTAAAAAGTTCCCTCTCTTGAAGGGAGGGGAGAATAGAGAACGTTTCACTTTTTTTTGATGCTTAAAATTCCATAACTAAAGCTTTATTCTTTTGACTTAATTCTTCTTGTGCCCTATTAAATCATTTATCTCCAAAAGATTTAGATCCTGAGCTCCTTGAGAGAGTGACAGAGTTTTTGCTTTTCTGAACTTAGTGCCTAACACATAGTAAGCATGTAATAAATAAGCCATTGGCTTGGCTTGTTCAATATCATTTCTGATCATTCTAGAAGCCTTTAAAAGCCTTTCCCATCATTTATACCTCAACATTAATGAATTGACAAGACCCTTTCCTAAGGAAGCAAGGAAAGCAAGGTAGCCTGAGACCACAGGACATTATCACTTAGTGAAGATCACCAAGGCAGTCACACTCAAAAATAATTGGATGTATAAGGGAGGCAATGTAGTTATAGTAGAAATTATCCTGGATCTGAAGGCGGAGAGATGTGAGCTTGAATCCTGATACTCTAGTTAACTCTGTGACCATGAGAAGTCATTTAACATCTCTAAGCCTCAGTTTCCTCATTTATAAAATGGGGTTAATGATACCTGTAATACCCATCTCACAGGACTGTACTAAGCTTCAAATGAATTGATGAATTTAAAGTATAAAGAGCAATATAAATCTCAACTATTATAACTAACGTGAAAAAGGCAGACAGAAAGGAAGTGCACAGTGGAAGATGAATTGCATCAAATTTGTCATTTCTTAAAACATTGCCTGTGCTGGCTTCTCTTCTACAGGACACTAAGATGGACGTCTACCCTGTCGAATTGCAATCTGTCATGTCAACAAGATCTCATGCTTCCTGTGTAGTAATTATGGAATGATGGGGCCCCCAAAATAGTTATAGGGTATATCAAACATAAGTAATAGCTTTTAACCAGAAAGGGAAAAGGACAATGCTATATCCTTCAGATGGCCTCTTTTTTTGACCTGAATCACTTAAATATTCTGCCAAATTGAAATAGGTTTCCCAAAAGACTACTTGGCTAAAATTGTCCCTTCACTTGGAATCTGAAGGTTTCATAGTGATTGTATGCGGAAATAAGAGAATTTAACTCATAAGTACTATATTCCCCTTTACCAAATCCATCGTCAAAAAATAATCTTAATTTCCTATTTTTGTTCAAATGGTATCATCCCTTTCCTGAATGATATTTTTCTGAAAATTATTTTAGATTTTTTCCTAAATGGGAAATTTTAATACTTTATTTGATTTTCAATTCTTTCTAGAGAAAAGAGACATGTTTTTTCATGACTGCACATGTATAACCTTTATCAAATTGTTTGCCTTCTTAATGAAGGAGGAGGGGAGGGAGAGTGGAAGAGAACTTGGAACTCAAAATTGTAAAAATCCCAAGGTTAAAAATTGTTTTTATGTGTAATTGGGAAAAGATAGAATATTAAAATTCAGAAGAGGCTAGTCAGCTGGTGTAAAATGACTGGATACTATAGGTAACTCCAGATGGTAGAAATGATGAGAGAGACATCATTGAGAAAATATTTGGGAACACAGTTCCACGACTTCCTCTTTAAAAAAATCACTTTAATGAAGTCAGCATAGGGGCATTTCAGTGACAGATGTCAAGGGAAGGAAAGAGGAATAAGTGATTCAATTGGTAGACACCCAAGTACCTCCAGACCAATTCCAGAGCCCAGATTAGCTTCCCCCTACCCCATCCCACCATAGCAAATGGGCAGACAGTTTGATTGATGCCCACAGTCCCCCCCTAGAGGTCATACCTTCTTCCAAGGAGCATTTATAAAGGGCAGCAGAGACTTTTAGGGTTAGTACAAGGTCAAGTTAGACTGAGTTCATGTACTTTATTGATAAGATTTCTAGACTGGGAACATTAAAAGGGAATGCCACAGGCATAGTACACTTGGATTTCAGCAAAGCATTTAACAAATTGATACCCTTGGAGACAAGACAGAGGGATGTGAACATGATGATAACAGGTGGATTCAGAACTGATTAGACAGCCTGGCACCAGGAGTGGTGATTAATCAGCAATGGCAACCTCAAGGAAGTCTCTGAGACAGCGCACCAGCATTTGACTCTGTTCTGCTCAGAATTTTTATCAACAATTTAGATAAAGACAGAAAACAATATGCTCATCATTATAAGTAGAAAGACACTCATTTTTTGAGGAACTTAAAACAGAAAGTATGGACCAGCTCTCCACCAGACCTTCCACACATCTCCTCTAATGCCCAGCTCCTCTAACACAAAACAGCAAAATCCATTGGCTTCTATTTAACCTTTCTGGTTGGTATGATTGAAAATCCTGCCTCCCTTGAAGTAAAGAGGCAACCTTCCTTTATGTTGTACTAAATGCTCAGCTCAGAGGCCTCTCACTTTGATTTTTGAAGAGGCATTTTGCTTAGTCTAACCCTGGGTTGGGGAGCCTGCAGCCTCAAGGCCACATGTGGCCCTCTAGGTCCTCAAGTGCGGCCCTTTGATTGAACCCAGACTTCACAGAACAAATCCCCTTAATAAAAGGATTTGTTCTGTAAAACTTGGACTCAGTCAAAAGGCCACTCCCAAGGACCTAGAAGGCCACTTGTGGCCTTGAGGCCACAGGTTCCCCACCGCTGGTATCCCTTACATCAGAGTTCCCTCCCAAAATGAGGAAACCAGGTAGACTTTGCCAACCTCTAACTGCTGCAGCTTATTGTTCTCACCCAGGTGGAATGTGAGAATTTCTGACATATTTCTTCCCCCCTTGTTATTCAATGATGCCACTCAGCAATTTTGTTTTTTGGTCTGTGATTTCATCAGAGTAGGGAATTTCCACTGTAGAAACTCCCTCCTACAATGCAAATCATCAATTTATCTGTATCTTATGTTAGAGATTGCCAACGGCACCATGGAATTAGAGTGGCTGTACAGTAACACCATCATCATCACCATCATCATCGCTAACATTTATATAGCCCTTACAATGTGCTAAGCACTTTACAATGATTATCTCATTCAATCCTCACAATAACCCTAAGAGGCAGGTGCTATTATTACCCCCATTTTACAGATGAGGAAACTGAGGCAAATAAAGGGTAAGTGACTTGTCCAAAGTCACACAGCTAGTAACATAGCTAATGCATCAGAGACCAGACCTGAACTTAGGTCGTTCTGATCCACTATGTCATGATGTATCTCTGCATATGATATAGAATAAATATTTTCTAATATGGAAAGTATTATATATTTAGAGCTAGAAATGACCTTAGAGGTCATCTAGTTCAACCCCTTCATTTTACAGCTAAAATAGGGACCCAGAAAAGTCAAATTAACCTGCCCAGGGTCACCCACCCTCACCTTAGTTTTCTGACTCTGTAGTCACAGAAATAAACCACATAATAATTGTCTGAGGCAGATTTCAAACCCAGCGCCTCTGATTCCAGATTCATTTCTCTTTATAATACTACGTTTCTCAATCACCACCTCAGTAATGGTAATTCATCATCACCTCAGTAACAGTGATTCCCAAATGTCTACATTATCAGGAGTGTTGTGTTCCATTTCAGAGGCAACTGGGTGACTCAGCGGATAGAGTTCTGGGCCTGGAGTCAAAAAAACCTGAGTTTTAATCCAGCCTCAAATACATACCAGCTTTGTGAAACCTGGGCAAATTACTTCACCTATGTCTGCCTTAGTTTCCTCAACTGTAAAATGGGGGTGATAAAAGCACCTAACATCCAAGTTTATTGTAGATCTCCAAGATAATATTTGTAAAGTACTTAGCACAGTGCCTGGCACATAGTAGATGCTATATAAATGTTTATTCCTTCCATTTTGGTCACCATTTTTTAAAATAGTATTTTTTTCCCCAATTACATGGAGAGACAATTTTTAACATTCATTTTTTTTAAATTTGAGTCCCAAATCTTCTCCCTCCCTCCCACATCTCCCCACTCCCTAAGACAGTAAGGAACTGATATAGGTTACATATGTGCAATCATGTAAAATATATTTCCATATTAGTCATGTTATGTGATAAGAAACAGACCAAAAGAAAAAAAAATGAACAAAATAAAGAAAGTGAAAAATAGCATGCTTTGATCTGCATTCAGACTCCATCAGTTCTTTCTCTGGAGGCAGATAGCATTTTTCATCATGAGTCCTTTGGAATTGTCTTGTATCATCATATTCCTGAGAATAGCCAAGTCATTCACAGTTGATCATCATTCACAGGCACCATTTTTTTTTACAAAGGATACTGGTATGCTTGGGCGCATCCACAGACAGGAGGCCAAGGGGGTCATAGGCCCAAAGATTTAGGACTGGAAGGAATCCAGACCAACACCTTTATTTTTATCTGCCAGGGCCTGCATACCTTCCATTGGCTCCTCTTACAGGTTTATAAGAAAAGAATTCACAGGGTTTTTTTTTCTGTGTCAAAATTTGCAGGGTAAATGCTGGCTCTGCAGCAGATATTTTGACTGAAATAATGATTTAGGCTTTGTTATCTCGTTTCAATAATTGCTCTACAAATTTATATCTTTTGCAAGCACATAATTTGAAATCCTACTACATATACTGAGTCACTGTAAACATTACTGATAATTCACAAGCCTACATTTAGAAGGTAAATGGAAAAATTACTTCTTCCAGTAATTTGCTAAAATAGAATAATATAGGGAAATTACTGATGTTCAGAGAAACTATGCCATATAAGGAAACTATTCCTTCTCTGTCTCTTTCACAGACTCCTCATCTTTCTCCTAACACTAAACATATGTGTCCCATAGGATTCTGTTCTTAGTCCTTTTCTCTCTCCACATTATCTGTCCTTGTGATCTCATTGACTCCTACAGCCTTGGGCAAGTAATGATAACCCCTGGGCCTCATTTCCTCCTCTATAAATTGAGAACATTAGACTAATTGTCCACTGACGTCCCTTCCAGGCCTGAACACGTAATTGGATTTCAATAGATTTGAAGAAATATTAAGTAGGATCCCATGGCCTCAAATATCTGTACAGGAAGTTGTCTCATAAAAGGATGGAGAACTCTCAAAACTCAAATTTAAAACACTTTTAATGAAGGAGAAAATGGAGAGGCTCTCTAAAAAGACCAGTATGGATGGATTCACAGTTTACTTGTTAACTTAGTTAACCCATTCTACAGATGAAATAGCTGAGATATAAATTCCTAATATATCATACCACTGTATGACCTATCTATGATCTCTTCTGTCACTTTTGTATAAAGAGAGAGAGGGAGGAAAGGAATAAACATTTATATATCACCTACTATGTGCCAGGCACTTTCCTAAGCACTTTTTTTTCAAATGCTATCTCATTTGATACTGGCAATGACCCTGCAAAGTAGTATTATACCCATTTTACAGTTAAAGAAACTGAGGTAGACAAAGGTGAAGTGACTTGCTCAGCATCATGCAGGTAGTAAGTGTCTGAAGCCAGATTTGAGCTCAGACCTTCCTGACCAGATAACACCTAACTGCTCCTTGATACACTGGGGTCACCTGGCCAGATGAACTACAAACTTAAGTATTAAAAAATAACCAGATATGACTGATGAACTATTATCAGGAATCTTGAAAGACTGTAGAAAATTGGAAACACTGAAGAATTAGAGTAGAACAAAAATTACTCAAATTTTCCCCTAAAGCATTGGAAGGAAGAGAAGGAAGATGATGGAGTCTTCAGTTTAGAAACCAGTGATCTTGATTTTGATTCATGGCAAAATTCTAGAGTCTCTTATTAATAATCAGTTGCCAGTGAGCATCTAGAAAAGATGCTCACTATATTGAGACTCATTATATTGAGACAACTTGATAATTGTCTTGATCCACAGGCTGACATAAAAGATGAGTTTCCTTTCCTTTTTGGATAGGATTATCAGGATGCTTAATCACAGGAATACTCTAGATAAGAGTTTCCCTAGATTTTAGTAGAACATTTGACAAAGTCTCTCATGTTAACTTTGTGGAAAAGTTGGAAAGAAATGGGTTAGACAACACATAACTAAAATATATCATAACTGGCTGAATATCAGACCCCCTAAGTAGTTGTTAATGATGGTATGCCAGTTTGGAAGGTCTTCAGTGGAATGACCCAGGGATCAATCATTGGCTCTGTGCTACTTGACTTTTTTTTAAATCAGTGACTTAAATAAAAGTGTGGTTAGCAACCTTATCTCATTTCCAAATGATACAAAGCTGGGAAGGATAGCTAACATAGTTGACAAAGTCAAGTTTTAAAACAACATTGAATATGTATGGTATTGAGATATAAATAAGATATATGCAATCCAAATAGAGAGAAATGACTTAAAACTAACTTCAAAAGAGATAAGGAAATCATGGATAGGCAGCAGTTCATCTGAAAAAAAAAATACCTTAAAGCAGAGGTTCTTAACTTGGAGTCTGTGAATTTTTTTTAAAAAGTATTTTGATAACTATTTCAATATATTGGTTTCCTTTGTTATACAACATATTTTATTTTATCCACTAAAAGCATTATTCTTAGAAGGGTCCATAGGATTCATCAGATTGCCAAAGGGATTCATGATAGAAAAAAATAAAAAGGTTTAGTTTTAATGTACTGCAAACTCCATATGGTATGATGGTACAAATGGTACGAAACGTCCACCAAACTTTTGCAACCTTAGGCCACATCTAACGAAGACTCTTAGGCATCTTAGGCTAGGGAGACTATGACCTTCTTTTACTCTGCCCGGGTCAGAGCACCTCTGGATTATTACTTTCAGTTCTAGGATGCAGTATTTTAGCACAGGAATTGATATGCTAGAGAAAGGCCAGTGGAATAAAGTCAACCAGAATGAAGAGAATGAAGTGTTTCTTTAAAAAATGGAAGACGGCAGTTTGAATCGCGGTGCACCAGAGCAGTAGCCGGCGGGATCTCTGCCCGGGTGTTTGCTGAGTCCATTCTCCGCCGTGAGCATGTGGCTGGCGGGAAGGCTGGGAAGGACTCCGGGAAGGCGAAGACAAAGGCGGTTTCCGGCTCGCAAAGGGCTGGCTTGCAGTTCCCCGTATTCATCGGCATCTGAAGTCCCGGACAACGAGCCACGGGCGCGTGGGAGTCACCGCTGCCCTGTACAGGGCGGCCATCCTGGAATACCTGACTGCAGAGGTTCTGGAGCTGGCAGGAAATGCATCGAAAGACGTAAAGGTGAAGCGCATTACCCCTCGCCACTTGCAGCTTGCCATTCGTGGGGATGAGGAATTGGACTCTCTTATTAAGGCAACAATTGCTGGTGGTGGTGTGATTCCACGCATTCATAAATCTCTGATTGGAAAGAAAGGACAGCAGAAGACTGTTTAAAGGATGCCTGGATTCCATGTTATCTCAGGACTCCAAATACTCTTGACAACTGTCCAGTGTTGGTGATTTCCAGTGGTCTATATCTCTGTGAAAACCACAATTTTGCCTTTTTGTAATTCTATTTTGATTAAGTTGGAAGCTTACTTAGCTTTCCAGCCAACCAAATTTTTGCATTGAAGTCTTAACCATATTTAAGTGTTACTGAGGCTTCAAAGAAGCTATTGATTCTGAAGTAGTGGGTTTTGATTGAGTTGACTGTTTTTAAAAATCTGTTTGGATATTAATTGTGATGCAGAAGTTATAGTAACAAACATTTGGTTTTATACAGACCTTTATTTCCACTCTGGTGGATAAGTTCAATAAAGGTCATATCCAAAACAAAAAAATAAAAAAATAAAAAATGGAAGACAAGTTTCAAAGCAAAATCGAAGAAGAAAAGGCTTTGAAGAGGGACAGAGGTTAAGTGACTTACCCAGGGTCACACAGCTAGCAAGTGTCTGAGGTCACATTTGAACTCACATATTCCTGATTCCAGATCCAGTACTCTATCAAACCTTGTACCACCTAGCTGCCTTCCTATAGGAAATAAGAAAAAAAAATCTTGGGTTCCATCAATCACAATAGCCATAGAGTTGGTAAAAAGTCATAGCTTTAGAGCTGGAAGGGGTTTTCTAGGTCATCTAGTTCAAACTCCTCATTTTTATAAGTGAGGAAACTGAGGCTCAGAGAGGTTGAGGGATTTGCCCTAAGTTTCACAGGTAGTGTGGGGATATAAACTTTTTTTTTTTATTTTAATCAATAAACATTTATTAAGCAGTCACATAAACTGTATTGGGGATACAAAGGGATCACTAGGTATTAGAGATACAAAGACAAAGCTGAAACAGTCCCTTCAAGGAGCTTATATTCTACTAGTGAGAAAGTTATATCAGTTCCAAGGCCATATCTCTCTTTGGTAATCCTTCTCTCCATTAGTATAGTCACTAATTAAATTTAGGATCTTAAACCATCTTGATCAGACTACTACAAGGGCCTCCTAATTAGACTGCACCTTTCCCCAAGGCTCTCTCCTCTACAATCCATTCTCCACGCAGCTGCCAAATTAATCTTCTTAAATTTTAAATCTGACTACATCAACCTCTGCTTTAAAATCTTCAGTGGTTTCCAATTGCCTCTAGTGTGAACTATGAACTCCACATCTTGGCCTTTCAAAACCCTTTACAGGCAGGCTCTAGTTTATCTCTCCAAACTCGTTTGTCATTACTCTCATTCATGAACTCTTTATTCCAGTCAAACTGGTCAACTTACTGTTCTATCCGCTCAATGTTACCTCTCCTGTCTCTGTGCTTTACATAGACTGTCGTACATGTTGGAATTCCATTTCTTTTAACCTCACCTCTTTTTTATGGTAATTTTTATTTTTTTGTTTTCAACATTTACTTCCACAAGATTTTGAGTTCCAAATTTTCAACCCATCTCGCCCCTCCTCTCACCCCAAGATGGCATGTATTGTGAATACCCCTTCCCCTAGTCTGCCTTCTTTTCTATCTCTCCCCCTCTTCTCTTATCCCCTTCCCCTTCAATTTTCCTATAGGGCAGGATGGATTTCTGTAACCCATTTCCCATATTTCTTATTTCCCAGTTGCATGTGAAAATATTTTTTTTAAACATGTGTTTTTAAAACTTTGGGTTCCAAATTTTCTCCCTTCCTCCCTCCCCACTCACCCTCATTGATAAGGCAAGCAACTAAATATAGGTTATATACATGCAGTTATGCAAAACACTTCCATAGTAGACATACTGTGAAAAACTAACTCTATTTCCCTTAATCCTATCCCCCCCCCCATTTATTCTATTCTTTCTTTTGGCCCTGACCCTCCTCAGAAGTACTTGCTTCTGATTACCCTCTTTCCCAATCTGCCCTCCTCTCTATCATCCCCCTACTCTCTTGTCCCCTTCCCCCCCCCATTTTCCTGTAGGGTAAGACAAATTTCCATACCCAATTGAGGGAGTATGTTATTCCCTCCTTAAGTCAAATTCTATGAGAATAAGATTCACTCATTCCCTCTCACCTTCCCCCATTTCCCCTCCACTGTAAGAGCCTTTTCGTTTCTGGGTTTCTTTTATTTTCATGGGATAATATATCCTGTTCTACCTCTCCCTTTCTCCTTCTCCTAGTATAATCCTCTCTCACTCCTTAATTTTATTCTCCAGATATGACCCTTCATTTTCAACTCACCCTGTGCCCTCTATCTATCTATATCTATATATACATACATATAATTTTTCCCCTCCAGCTACCCTAATACTGACAAAGGTCTCATGAGTTACAAATATCATCTTTCCATGCAGGAATGTAGACAGTTCAACCATAATAAGTCTCTTATGATTTTCTCTTTCCTGTTTACCTCTTCATGTTCCACATGAGTCTGGTATTTGAAAATCAAATTTTCTATTCAGCTCTAGTCTTCTCATCAAGAATGCTTGAAAGTCCTCTATTTCACTGAATGACCATTTTTTCCCCTGCAGGATTATACTCAGTTTTGCTGGGTAGGTGATTCTTGGTTGTAATCCTATCTCCTTTGCCCTGTGGAATATTATATTCCATGCCCTGAGGTCCCTTAATGTAGAAGTAGCTAAATCTTGTGTTATCCTGATTGTGTTTCCACAATACTTGAATTGTTTCTTTCTGGCTGCTTATAATATTTTCTCCTTGAACTGGGAACTCTGGAATTTGGCTACAACTTTCCTAGGAGTTTTCCTTTGGGGATTTCTTTCAGGTGGTGATAGGTGGATTTTTTCAATTTCTATTTTGCCCTCTGGTTCTAAAATATCAGGGCAGTTTTCCTGGATAAATTCTTGAAAGAAGATGTCTAGGCTCTTTTTTTTGATCATGGCTTTCAGATAGTCCAATAATTTTTAAATTCTCTCTCCTGGATCTATTTTCCAGGTCAGTTGTTTTTCCAATGAGATATTTCACATTGTTTTCTAATTTTTCATTCTTTTGGGTTTGTTTTACAGTGTCTTGATTTCTCATAAAGTCATTGGCTTCCAATTGCTCTATTCTAATTTTTAAGGAAGTATTTTCTTCAGTAAGCTTTTGGATTTCCTTTTCCATTTGGCCAATTTTGCTTTTTAGGGCATTCTTCTCCTCATTGGCTTTTTGGACCTCTTTTTCCATTTAAGTTAGGCTATTTTTTAAGGTGTTATTTTCTTCAGCATTTTTTTGGGTCTCCTTTAGCAAGCGGTTGACTTGTTTTTCATGATTTTCTTGCACCACTCTCATTTCTCTTCCCAGTTTTTCCTCTACTTCTCTTACTTGCTTCTCAAAATCCCTTTTGAGCTCTTCCAAGGCCTGGGACTGATTCATATTTTTCTTAGAGGCTTTGGATGTAGGAGCTTTGACTTTGTTGTCTTCATCTGGTTGTATGTTTTGATCTTCTTTGTCACCAAAGTAAGAAAATATAGTCTGACTCTTTTTGCAAGGTTTGTTCATGATCCCAACCAATTACTTGAGTTTTAAACTCTCTTTTAAGGTAAGAGTCTGCTTTCAATGTGGAGAATATACTGTCCCAAGCTTCAGGGGTTTATACAGCTGTTTTCAGAGATACTTCTAGGGACCTGAAAATTTTCAGTTCTTCCAAGATGCTATGATAAGGGGCGAGGTGTTTCCTCTCCACCACCACAAGCTTCACTACACCAGCATTCCTCCTCGCCCTAGGACTGCCCCTCAGAACAGTGACCCAGATCCAAGTATGGGCAAAGCAAGAGATTCCTGCCTCAGCACTGGCAAAGAGATCCCTGCAATCCCCCTCTGATCAGCCACTTGATTTCCCCTCAGTCTGTGGGCCAGAAGCTCAGGAGGCAGCCTCGGCCCCAGGGGTGGCTGAGACCTAGCTCCTTCTGTCACCACCGTCACAGACTTTTCCCACTGACCTTCTAAGTTGTCTTTGGTGTTCGTGGGTTGAGAAGTCTGGATACCACCACAGCTGCCTGTGATTCAGTCCTCTGAGGCCTGCTCCAGGTTCTCTGCGGCCTCCTCGCCCATGCCAAACTGTGCTCCTCTCCCTGCCCGGTGCAATATACCTTTCTGATCAACCATCCAGGCTGTCTTTGGCTGGAAATTTGTTTCACTCTGTCTTTTTGTGGGTTCTGCTGCTTTAGAATTTGTTTAGAGCCATTTTTATAGGTATTTGGAGGGGTTTGGGGGGGAGCTCAAGTAAGTCACTGCTTTCCCTCTGCCATCTTGGCTCTGCCCCAGATATAAACTTTTGATTCCAAAGTCTTTTGATTCCAAACCAGTACACTTGCCAATATATAATGTTTGATGTCCTACTACACCACCATCCATCCCTGAGTGCTGTGGTACTTGGCACGAACACCTACAGAGTTTCTTTCTTTGTGTGCCCCCATCCCACAAACTGAGGAAAGACCACCAAGTCTGAGTAGACTGTCTTACCTTTGCTCTTTAAGCTTCCTGAAAGTAAGAATCGCAGTTATTGCTTATTCTTCTTGGTAGTTCTTGTGGCTAACTCTGATAACAAATTGCAGTGCCAAACTGCCTGCTGGGTTCAGTAGTGGAAAGTAATGAGGGAGACTGCTTGCTTTCTTACTCTTTCTTTCTTTCCTTCTTTCTTTCAGCTTTCTTGCCTTTTCTCAGAAGAGGAGGCTAGCTTACTCAGCTGCTTTAGATTACTTAAAGCTCCAAAACAAACTGCAGCTGAACACAGTTAATATAGATGACAGGTTATCTGACTGAATTCAGTTACCAGCTACTTCAATTCAATTCAAGGAATAAAATTTACTAAGTGCCCTCTGAGCAAAGCACTGTACTGGGCACTGGAGATACAAAGACGTGTGCAGTCCCTACCCTAAGGAGCTAACAATGTCCTGGGGGGATGTAGTAGGCACAAAAATAAATCATCCTTGATTCTTCTCTCTTCCTAAACACCACTCTTTAGCTAGCCATGTTTCCAAGTCTTATCTAGTCTACCTTCATAGTTCTCACATCCATCACTTTTTCTACACTCATCCAGTTTCTGGTCCTCATCACCTCTCACCTGGGTTACTGTAACAGCCTCCTAAATGGTCTCCTTACATTCAGCCTTTTCCATCTCCAATCAATCTATTCTTCACAAAACTGCCAAAGCAATCTTCCTGAGGCATCTGTCTATGTCACTTTCCCAATCAAAAATTTTCAGTGGATCCCCATTCCCTCAAGGAAAATGGAATGCAAACACACCAGTCTGACATTTAAAGCTATCCACAATCTGGCTCCAAGCCTCCTTTTGAGACTAATTTCATATTATTCCCATTTATAAACTCTCTCTTCCTGCAAAGGTGCCCGACAAATTGTTCCCAGGACTCCCCGGTTATTTTCTATTTCTCTGCCTTTGTCTCCCATGCCTAGAACGCATTCTCTCCTCACTGCTACCTTCCCTGATGTCTAATATATCATAGGCACTCAGTAAATGCTTGTGTCTTTGAGTCTTCTGACAAAACTGCCAGAGACAATAAGGGAAGATTAGAAAGAGAGCTTTGAAAATTGGACAAATAAAGAAAAGATGAATGGAAGTGAATTATTTACCACAGGAAACTAAAAGGTCAGGCATTGAATTAATATATTCCAGATCTACATTATAGGATTGGTGGCCATGGTGGGAAAGTTCTCTGCAGTCCCTGACAACCAAAACAAGATGTGAGTTTGAGTTGTAGCTGTAACTCTGCTAAGTATTACAAAGAACTTCCTGATAGTTTAGGTCTCAACATATCAATAATAGTAGTTTGGGAATTTTCTTCCCTAAATATATTTAAGCATCTTGGATTGAGTTAGTTCAGTGCTGGCTCAGGGAAAGGGTAAGAAGAGAAAACTATAGGTTGCTTCCACTTTTTTGATTCCATAAATGTTTCATTTGAAGGTAGCTTTAACTATTATCCAAAGTAATTTCTAACTCAGCCTTCAAAATCTTAGATGCCAAGTGTTTCTCAGTGATTCTGTGCTAGATCTGAAGATCAGTTTTCTGATCCCATGGGAAGATTTTTTTTTTCCGGCAAACTACACATTACTATTATGCCAACAACTTTGTGCAACTCTGCCTCATTTAAATCTAATCCATGTGCAAGTCAAGGCAGAACCTCCTGATATCATGGTCCTCTTCAAAACAAAGGACAAACAAACAACCGCAAGACATTTGGAATGTGTATTTGTGTGCGTGCGTATGTGTGTGTGTGTGTGTGTGTGTGTGTGTGTGTGTATGAATGTGTAGTATAAATGTATAAAAGATAGGTGCTTTCAGAAGGAAGGCACTCTCTAGCCAAGGGGGTGAGGGGCAAGGAAAAAAAACCAGGAAAGGCCTCCTGTAGAAGGTTGGATTTGAGCTGAGTCTTAAGAAAAAAAAACAAAACAAAACAGGGAACTCATGAGGCCAAAGTGAGGAGGGGTAGTATCCCAAGCTTCCAAGGAAGTTAGCATAAAGTCACTGTTAGTAGATGGAGTATCCTGCCTGAGGAACAGCAAAAAGACTGATGCCACTGAATTATAGGGCATGTGAAGGAGAATAAAGTATAACATAACCACATGGTAGGAAGAAGCTGGGCTGTGAAGAGCCTTAAAATCCAAAAACAGCATCTTATTTTTGATCCTGGAGGTAACAGGGAGCCACTGGAGAGAGCTACTGATCTTTGCCAGCTCTCATTTCTGATATCATCTGGCTTCTGTCAGATTCACAATTGCTCTTCAGTTAATCATTCAATCTACCAACCCCTATCACCTAAATAAGACATCTTTAACTGTCAGTCAAACATGGGAATACATATAAACTGAGGCAGACTGAAGAACGTAGAATGGGGAAATCAACACACCCAGTGACTACAATAAAGCAAATGAAAAAACTGCTAAAATATATCAGAACTCAGATCATATACCAAGCTTAATCTTGATTGATTCTAGGATCTAAACTCCTTGATCAGAGATAGTCTCAGTTTGGAATTGTATCCCTAGGGTCTAGCATTATGGCTGTCACATACTCAATAACAACAATAATAATACATAATAAATTCTTGTTGATTTATGGTTTGAAACACATCTCCCTCTACTCAGTGAAGAGGTGGTCAACTACAGGTGTAGATTTTTACACCTATTGCCCATTGCATCATTCTGCTTATATTGTTTAACTGTTTTGCCTTGGTTATAAGGAAGATCTATTTGGAAATTGTATTTGTATAAACAACCAAGATCTAAAATAAAGAGAAAGGCAGCATACTACAATATGAAGAGCACTGACTCTCAAATCAGAGGACCTGAGTTCAGGTCTCACTTCAGACACTTGCTACATGTGTTGTCCCATCTGGAAAATGCAAAAGTAAAAGTAACTAACCTTTGAGGTCCCTTCCAACCCTATATCCTTGAAATCCGATGTTTGGACTAGATAATCTCTAAAGTTCTGCCCAGCTCTAAATTTTTGGGAAACAATTATAATTCAAATTCTAGAAATCAGGACAGAAATTCAGAGTGAGGTAGATAATTAAAGGTATTTTCTTCTAGTGATGAGGGCTAGTAGATTGATTGACCAACTGAAGAGTAATTATGGATGTGCCAGAAGTCAGAGGATGTCAGAAGTCAACATTGGCAGCCAGCAAACCCTAGATGCAGTCATAGTTGAGCCCACAATGGTCATTGAGAGTTTAACCTGAGTGTCTGCAGATAAGAACTGGCCCATTTTCTCCACTCAAAAACAAGTGCTATAAGAAAGTAAAGAGAAAGCAGGTTGCTGCTGGAATAATAGTATTATAAAGAGTCTCTTTGTTGTCCTGAATGATGGTTAGAAGGATGTTATTTTGGCCTGTCTTTACTTGTCACACCGTTAAATTATCCTGCCAGTTCATCTTCAGCACACATGCCCAGAATGTCAGAGAATAAGATTTCATTTGTAGTAAAAAAAAATAATAATTTTAAACCCGTAAAAGAGACCAGGCCCAAAAGTTCCCACATAGGTAAGGTCCCCTAATTCCTTCACACCCAGATCCATTAGTACTCACACTTTTTGCTGATTCAGCAACATCTTTCTCTCAATAATAACTAGGACGACAGGTTTTAGTGCTTTGCACAGAGTAGACACTGAATTAATTATCTTTAATAATGTAACATTATATATGATACATGTATGAAAATGGTGCAAGACAAATGTTAAACAAACTTTGATGAATGGGGGAGAATCATAACTGTCTGGGATGATTAAGACAAGCTTCATGGCTATGAAGGTAGCTGGACAGAGGAGGGCATGACAGACAAAGGAAATGATGTGAGCAAAGATCCATGACTTGTATGGGAGATAGTGAATACTACAATTTGGTTGAAGAGAAGTCTGCTCTCCAAGGAAGAGGGCATTGTGAGATGAGATTGTAAAGGTAAGGTGGTACCAGATTATGGAGTCATCAAATGATCTAGTGAGGCACCTTATAGATCCAAGAAAAAGCATGGTACAGTGGAAAGAGCAATATCTTTGGAATTGAAGGACCCTGAATTCAAATGTTACCTTTGACACTTGCAACCCATATGCAAGTCATATGAATATGCACATGCAAGTCAAAGGACTTGCAACTGATGTGACTTTGAACAAGTCTCGTCAGTTGCCCTGGGCTTCAGTTTCCTCATCTATAAAAAATAAGATGGTCTTTTAGGTCTCTTCCAACTGTGAAATTTTATGATTCTACAAACTTTCTGAGCCTCAGTTGCCCTATCTGTAAAATATGAATAATAATACCTATAGTACCTAATTTATATGGTTGTTGTTGACAACCAGAAGAAATAAAAAACCTTAAGGCAATATGCAAGAATGTGCTAGTGTTATACATGAAAAATTTTTAGGAAAGCCCAATTTATCTAATACAAAGTTATTAAAATGATTCTCCAATAAGTATTTTATCCATGAGCTTTTATTGTTCTGGAAGTTGTAAAGTATAAGGTTGTAGGTACTGTCAATCCAAATCATTCTTTTACATTGTTCCATTGATTTGAAAGAAATTTAAACCCAACCCCCTGTTGCAAAATGCTATTAGTCCCTTTCAGTGCTGGGACTAAAACACTAGTAATGTAAGCTTAGACCAAACTAAATGAGTCAACACCATTTACCAAATGCCAAGGCATCTTGATGAAAAAACACAGCCCAAGTCAAAATTCCTCAGTTCCCCACAAAACAGAGATCATGAGAAGTCAGAATGTAAAATTGACTCTCCTTAAGCCAAACCGAAAAAAGGCAACTGAGTGACTTCATCCATGGAGGTTTATCTAGCAGGGAGTCATGTTTAAGAGAAGTAATTTTCTGCTATCAACAAATAGACCTGAATTGCTTCAACAAATAAACCAGGCAAAGCCATACAATGTAAGACCAGGGCTTTATAGGAGTATTAGGATCCTGTGGTTTCCTTGGTTCAACAACCATCCAACAAACATTTATTGAAAGCCAGAGCTGTGCAAGGCACTCTGCTAGGAACTGAAAGAGACACAAAGATATTTAAGACATGGCCTCTTTCATCAAATTTACAGCCTGTCAGAATAGCTAGGATGAATATATATATATATATATATATATATATATATATATAGCTACTCTCCAAATTTGATTATAATAAAGGTATAAGTGAGGTCTAAACAAAGTGAGAGTTCACAGAAGGAACAAATCAGTTCTGGCTAGGTTTCATCCAGCTTTTTTTCCCCATCAGGGACAAAGTTCAAAAAATACAGATAAGATAAATTTAGCTAGGGCAGAGAAAAAGAAACTGTACCCCCATCCCAAAAGACATAGGAAAATGTAGTACCATATAGAGCTGTAGGGAAAAAGTTTAGAACTTTTCTGAGATACAACATTCAAGGTGGAGGAAGTAGCTATCATACCATGTAATAGCTTCCAATTTTAATTAATTATTCTTAATAACCTAATTCTAAACTCTGTTGTTAGTGTACTGCTAAAAGAAATATAAGTGTTATCAGTGCTCTCTAAATTTTGGCATCCTGGATTAAAACTGGTCACCCTGCCTTAGTTATAGCCACAGCCCAAGGAGAATTACAGAATACTTTGTGAAATCAGTGCCTGCACTAGGCCTTGTTGCAAAAGTGCAACAGGTAGAAGTGGATGGGAAGGTCATTCTAGGCATAAGGAATGGTGTAGACAGGAAATCTCAGTGCATGTACAATACTTATCTTGGTTCTTAGGAAAACTATTTTACCTCTCTTCAAACAAAAAATGGGCAGGGGCGAGTAAGAGGTTGACTATAGTATCTCTAAGGCTCCTTCCAGTTCTAAATCCTCTGATCCCATGACTAGTCAAGTTGGCCTGGAATACATGAAAGGGAATAGTGAAATAAACCCAGATAAGATGGTTAACAAGAGAACAGAGGGGTGATATAAGTTGTGCATTAGAAAAATTAATCTGGTCATAGTTTACAGGTTGGATTGGAGGAGACAGATGAACATAAGGGGAAAAAGCCAGTTAGGAAGGCTGTTGTATAAATCCAGGTGAGAGAGAATGAGAGAGCAAAGCCATGCTCACTCTACCCTGCTGCCCTTTCTTGATTTCAATCCAGAGAACAAGATGCCCTTCTCAGATTAAACTCCTCACTTCCAATCTCATCACCACGCTGCTAAATCAAGTATTAATTAACACCACTTCCCTCAGCCTCCTCTCCACTTTGATTGAAGGGTTGGAGAGCGGGCTACCGAATTCCTCCCAATACCTCTCTTTAGATAGCAGAAACTGGACTCTCGGATCACTCCACTTTACATATTCTACTCTCTGCCCTCAGCTCCTCAGAACAAGATGCCCCCTTGTGTTCCCCTCTTCCCTCTCCCCCCTAGTGTGTGTGTGTGTGTGACACACACACACACACACACACACACACACACACTCAGAACTTTCCTGCCTCCTTCTGTGTGTTGTCTCCCCCTTTAGATTGTGAGCTCCTTAAGGGCAGGGGCTGTCTTTATTAATTGTATCCCAAGTGATTACCATAGTGCCTGGCACATAGTAGGCACTTAATAAATGTTTATTGGACTGGATTGGATATGGAAGTGGAAAGGAGAATATGGATACAAGAGATATCATGAAGGTAGAATCCACAGAGGACTTAATGACTAATTAGACATACAGAGCCTGGTGAGGGAGAGAATGGGGTGAAAGAGTCAAAGATAAGTGTGTTAAAACTTGGCATATAGAGAATGGTGGCATTCTTAACAGAAATAACCCTCAGTAGCTCTTTAAAGGAAAAAGGGATCTTCCACTTAAAATGGCAATGTGCAAAGCTGTATAGGAGCTCACCTCTTCCACATATACCCTAGCACAGATAAAAGCTACCAGATTGAATAACAATCAGAAAAACCAAAGACAAGCAACTGAGAGCTCCTTTATTCAGCCAGAAGCCTGCAAGAGCCCTTCACCAGAGAAGGTAAATAAGGTAGAAACCCCTGGAGCACCTAAAAATTACAGATCTGTGTTCCTGCGGACACAAATTCCAAAGTGCTCTGACAAGGAAACATCAGAGGGGTCAGAAACCCAAAATTTTCTGACTACAGACAGAGGGCCAAAAGCTGACAGTACTCAGATTGGAATACAGAGGGCCTGGCAGTCCACAGCACTCTGACATGAGAGGCTCCAGAGAGCCTTGAAGACCACAGGGCTCTGTTCCCAGGGGTTAGGAAGCCCAGAGTGTTCTGACTGTGAAGCTCCAGGAGGTAAGGGTAGGTCAGGAACCCACAGTGCTCTGACTGTGGACAGGGCAGGCAGCTGGCAGCAGTCTGTTATGACAACATGAGCCAAAAATCTCTAGTGCTAATTACCTGAGATGCACTGGAAGGTTGTGAAGACTTCAGTGCTCTGATTTCCAAGATCCAGGGGGAATAAAAACTTACCAGCATTCTGACTACAGACACAGCAGGGGAGGTAGAAGCCAATAGAAATAGCCCAGGATATTCAGGTCAAAACCAAACAGGTTCTTACCACCATACCTAAGAGCATGGAGGGAAGGGCACAACCTACCCCTCATACAAAGTTCCAAACCAAGAACTAAGGCTGAGATATGAGTAAACAGAAAAAAACAAACACTGGGTAGAATTATTATTAGTCAACAGATACCCAATAGGTAAACCCAGAGGAAGAGAGAATACCACAACTGTAAGTGATGTCTTAGAGAAGACCATAGTGTGGCCACAAGGTCTATAACAACACCAGGAAGAAATGAAGCAAGAGATAAAAAATTAACTTATAGCTCAAATATGAGTTCTGGAGTAAAGAATTGGAAACAATAATAATTTAGAATATAGGATGGAAACTTACCTGAGGAACACTCCTGAAAATTAGAATAGAGCAAACAGATCTCTAAGATTCCATAAGCCAAAAAGCAATAATAGAATAATATCAAAAAAACTAGAAAATGTAGTATAAAAAGGAATGTGCTCCCCAAATGTTAGAGGAGAAATGTTGGGACTTCTTTTCCCTTTTGAAAAAGCAAATAAATGTTAATTAGTTTAATAGAAGTGGGTTACTAATTACAGTTAAAGATTGGACCTGGTGGGGGAGGGGGAGAGGGGAGATGACACACCAAATTGGGAACTTGGACTGTTAGTATTAGAGAAAGCCACCCCACTACTTCTCAGGGACATACCTAGACCCCTGAGATGGAGATGTGCTCTGGAAAAATAAGACCAGAGAATCACAACATGCTTAAAAAATGCACTTTCATTCTTTCAAAGAGGCCAAATGACCTGCCTGTGGTCATATAGCTAGTGAAGGTCAAAAGAAAAATTTTTTACTCTAAAGTCCATCACCTTTCCATAGCAACATGTTCACTCTCCTAAACAGATAACCTGACAGGGATACTCGACTAGAAATTGGACTAAAAGCTGTCTAAAGTCCCTTCCTAATCTAAAATCCCTGAAGTCTCAGCCCAGGGATAACATTATTGTTGGGTTAGCAATGTAGTTGACTTTGGTCACCCATATAGATCAGATGTGTATTTCTAGGAGGTATGAGGTTTAGTCACAGACAAATAAATTCATTAAATCTATACCATCAGTAACTAAAAAGAAACTTCTTAGTCCTGAATAATTATCCTTCCTTCAAAATCTTTCTTCTTTCTATGTGCTCAATGTCCAAAAGGCAAAAGTTGGAAACCATTTCCAAATAATTTTTACCAATCTTCCTATTCAAATGTAAGTAAAATTAGATCCCTCCAAGGATGAATTTTCTAGGTTTAGGTCCAAATAGCAGAATTCCCCACACTTTACCATGAATTATTTCCTTCCCACTGTACACAGCCCTAGTTCTCAGGGTGGGGGGGAATTGTTAATCAATACTCTTTCAACATATAATATCCTTGCTACACTCCAAAATGAAGTCCCACAGTGTATAGTTTTCTGATGTAGTTAAGTACAACATAAAATAATAATTTACCTGCAACCTTGTACTTGGCAGTTTTCAGTTTCTTAAAGGAAAGAATCAAAGCATACTTTTAAAGTTAGTGTTAGTATTATCCCTTTTTTATTGGAAGAGCACTGCTATTTAAAGTTTTCTTAATTTACAAAGTTGTGATTGTGTGTATTGTTTTTTTCTTTCTGCTTTGTTCACTTTATGTCTCCTCGTGTAAGTCTCTCAATATTTCCATTAATGAGTCATGTGTCCTTCCAGAGAGTATAATATTTCATTGCATTCAGAGACCACAATTTATTCAACCTTTCCCCAAGACTAGACTAGATTACTATATGCATTTCCTTGTATTCCTTGCCTATCTAATCTATTCTACCGATCAACTTTGCTATTTTTGAAACTCTTATGAAATATAGAGGTTATATGTTCTTTAAACATTTGATAGAATTCACTTGCAAAGCCATCTGGAGACTTTTTTCCATAGGAGCTCATTTATAACTTGCTCAATTTCTCTTCCTAGGAGATGTTTATTTAGTTTATCTTTTTATTTTGCTAATTTAGGAATTTCATGTTTTTTGTAAATATTAATCTATTTTCTTCGTGATTTCAATTTTGTTCTCAGAGAGTTTCGAATTGTAGTTTCTAATACTTTTCTTACTTTACCCACATTTGTTGAGAATTCCTTTTATTTTCTTAACTCAGTTTTGCTTTCTCTTTTAAAATTCAATTAACCAAATTATCAATTATGTAACTCTTTTCAGAAAACCAGATCTATTTTTATTTACTGGTTGATTTTTTTTTCTTAATTTTTCAAATCTGGTTTTCAAAACTGATAGCCAAGAGTGGCAGGAGGGAGTCCCACTGAAGAACATTCCCATGTCAGGAGAGAAATTTTCTGCAATGGGAGATGGGGGCTTTAGAGTGTGTATGACGTTGAGGGATAAGGTGATTAGAGACCAATACCTCTGATAACGTTGTGTTTCCATGTACAGTATGCTGCCAGAGCTTCTTGAGCAACTGACATACAGAAGGAACAAGGACCCAGGAGAAGACAATGGTTCATCATGAAATACACAATCAGAAACACAGGAACATTCTTATCATGGGGCAATACTTCCAACCTCTCTATTTTTTGCAGGAATTGAGAGTTCTAAGTAAGATACAAAAGGAAAAAAGAGGGGGGAAGTGAGCAAGATGTGCCAGACAATAGCATAGTAATTGTTTAGAAGAGGGAACTCAAAATAAGTACCTTGGACTTATTAATTCCATGAGGAATATAGAGACTACAGAAGGAATAAATAGGTTTAAAGACCATAATCAAAGAATAAAAGTCTGGAATGGGTAGAAATAAACAAGAATTAATAAAGTGAAGGAAGAAATCTTTCTTTTTTTTTTAGAAAAAGAGGCAGAAAATGAAATTAACGAACAAGAGAAGATGAAGGAAAGGATAAGAATGATTCTACTTGATTATTTAACTGACAGAGGAAAATTAGATAACTAGATAAAGGAAGAAAAAAAGAATTAATAAGTTAAACAAAACTCCCAAGGTAGAGAAAGCAGTGACAATCAGGAGGGGTCGGTTAAGGGTGAGGGAAAGAAGCTATGGAAATAGGGTTGTCTTAAAATAAATTATGCTAAAAATAACTCGAGACAAAGTACTATTTTTATAGAGAAAGAGGAACAAAAGACATTATAATTCAATATTAGAGACAAATAGAGGAAAATATAAACCTAACTCATAATTTTTAATGTGAATGAATTTAACAATCCAATAAAGCAAAAGAGCAACAGTTTGAATAAGAAAGTAAAACTCCACAATCCGTTGTTTACAAGAAATATACCTAAAAAATAAAAATGACAAAAGATAGGAATAGTCAATATTGGGTGGGGGTATGGTAATAAACTATTTACAATAGTAAATTTTTTGGTGGAGCTATCAATCAACACAACTATTTTGGAAAGCAAGTAGAAATTATGCAAATAAAGTGACAAAAATAACCATATACTTAGACCCAGAAATTCCATTACTGGGTTTATATCCCAAGGAAGTCATTGATAAGAAAAAAGCTCCCATATACAGCAAGTTATTTATAGCAGCACGTTTTTGTGATAGCAAAGAATTGGAAACAAAATTGACATTCATCAATTGGGGAATGAGTAAACAAATCGTGGTACATGAATGTAATGGAATATTGTTGTACTGTAGGAAATGACAAATATGATGAATGCAGAAAATCTGAAGCAACAGGTTAAATGACTTGGCCAGAGTCACACAGCGAAAAAGAACCTAAGGCAGACTTTGAACTCAGCTCTTTGAGATGCTCAGTCCAGGATTTTTCCACTAGTCCACAATGCCTCACTTCTGAGCAATTTTGTACCTGACTTCTTGAACTATTGTATAGAAACTCTTTGCTTCTTCATATTTTTCTTGAAGGTCATTAATTCTCAAATTTTATTTTCTCATCATGCTAGGGGGTCCAGTGGATAGAGCACTGTGCATGGAGTTAGGAGGACTTGAGTTCAAATGTGGCCTTAGATACTTACTTAGTTGTGTGACCTGGGCAAGTCACTTAACCTCTGTCTGACTCAGTTTCCTCATCTGTAAAATGAGCTGGAGAAGGAAATGGCAAAGCACTCAAGTATCTTTGCCCAAAAAAAATCCCAAATGGAGTCATGTTGTGTCAGACTCGACTAATGTATATATGCAAATATATGTTAGCTATTATTATTATTAATATAATTAATTTATGATTTATATATAATTATATATTACATATGACAATAATATATTATATATAATTAATATAATTAATTAATAATTCTTAACTCTGTAGCTTTGGTTTGTAGAGATTTGAGTCTCTTCAAATTTTAATCCACTGTCAGCTCTTTAACATCTCTATTTTCATTCTGACCAAGACTCTTCCTCTACCTTTAAAGGGTCGAATGCCTTACTGATATTTTGCAGCAATTTTTCTGTTCTTAAATCATATCTGTCTTCTTGAATTCTTCTTTTGGTAATCTTATTTCCAGTCTTCAAGATGCTAAACCTTCTTTTATATCTTACACTCAAAACCACTCTGTAAGGCCTGCCTTGTGGTATGCCCTTTATCACCTCTAAAAGTGGTCAGCGGTGGTGGCAGTGATTGTATTGTGCATGCTACTACTGCTGCTGGTGGTAGTAGTGTCATTGCTTTTATTGGTGGTAGTAGGGATGGCGTTGGTGGTGGTGGTGGTAGTGGTGGTGGTGTTGCTGCTATTGGTGGTGACAGTAGTATTGTTGCTGCTGCCACAACAAAAAGAACAGTCTTGTTCTTTTCATAGGTAAATATCTCTTCATTTTCTTTTACCATGCCTTATTTATTCATTGCACTGGGCCTCTTTTTCACTTACTTATTTCTTTCATCTCTGTTTATTTTTCTAGGATGATTTTTCCCCTCTATTTTTGATGTTTGTTATTATTTTATTTGGCACATTTGTCACTGCTTCAAGGCAGTACAGAAGAGCTGGGAGTTGTGATGATCACTCATTTTTCCACCTTCTAACCCCAGCTCTCCCTGGTCAGACCACCCAGACCTGCACACAGCCTTTCCCAATGCCCAGCCTGCAGCCCCAAGAGTCAAACCCAAATCTGAATTTCTCCTTTCTGGTCCCTTACTTCATGTGTAATAGCACATAGCTCAACCCCATACAAATGAGTCTCTCCTGAGTATTTTGTAACACTTGTGATTATTTTTAATGCTGGAAAACAAGGCAAGTTTTCTAAGTAACATTGATCATGGCTATGGAGAAATAAGAATTTGGCACTTAAGGACATGTGGGCAAATTTATTGCAAACTGGTGCAATACACTGCAGATTGCTTATTGAACCAGATGTGATGAAAGGAAATATGAGAGGAAAGACTGAGAGTTAAGTTCATAGGGACAATTTTCTCTATTTACATCATAGTCTTTCTCTGAAATGAACTATATACAATTCATTTCAGTGACAACAGATATTCCTGAGAAAGCAGCTTTCTTAACAATAATGGTCTTTTTTTCAAACATGACAATTTCATTAAAAAGCAAAATAAAACACACAGCAGAAAAAGTATCCTATGTGTCCATTTTACAAATACAAAAAACTCACAGCTCAGCACCTCAGAAATTGTGTAGGAAGGTGGTGAGCTCAACCATCTAGCATACTTCTGTACTGACAAGTTAAAATTACTCTTCTAGAGCAACAATATTGAACACAAAATGATAACCACTCAAAAACATGTCAATTTCTAGATGTCAGCATTCTGTCATAGGCTTCTGCAAAATACTATGAGAGCAAAATAATGTATAAATTAAAATCAACAAGGAGAAGCAACACGTACCAATGAAAAGAGTATTGGATTTGGACTCAGAGGACATGGGTTCAAACGCCAGGTTCTGCCCTGGCTAGGCCCAAGGTCTGTGTGACCTTGGGCAAGTTACTCTCTCAGCCTTAGTTTTGACATCTGTGAAATAAGATCAGACTGGGTGATCTGAAGTCCCTTCCAGTTCTAAACCTAATCAAAAAGAGAATCCATAAGTTGGTCTAATGGAAATAACCCTTGATGGGGAGTCTGCTGTTCTGGGCTCTAGTCTCCAGTCTGTGATGTATGATTGTGTGACAACAAGACACAATTTCTCTGGGCCTAAGATGTGCCCCACAAGTCACTCTCACTCTCTGCCCCTGTTGCTTCCGACACCACTGCTTCTCACAACCACCCAACACCCTTGTTGAATCTTTATCTCCCACCCCCTCCCCAGCTGTAGCTCCTCAGTCGTTGGATGGAGGTGAGAAAGTAGAGAGAAACCAGCCATGATCAATGGCCCCTGCCCCGACCCGCTTGGCCTCCAAAGTCACTCTAGCACTAGTTTTTTCAGCCCTGAAAACTCTATGATCTGCACCTCTTGCAAACACTGCTTCCCCTACCCTTGACCTCTATCGTGCCGGTCAAGTGGGACACTGTGACCTAACTGCTCAGGGAGCCCTCACTCAGCCTGCATCTGTCCTCATTGCCACCAATGCCCAGCCTTTGGATGGAAATGGGTAAAGAGAGGGGAACCAGTAGCCCAACCCTCTTCCAAAGAAGTCATCCAGATAGAGTGGCCTCTGCAGAAGCATCTGGGTGGGGGAGGAAGAGGCCCTAGAGCTGTGTCTTCTTCTTAGACCCCATCAATCATCTTACATATTCCCCGAGAGGTCCCATAGCCCCCCTTTTGAAGATCCATGCTCTTGGTTTCCTGACATTGTATAGACACCAAAGAGGCACAGGGATTATCTGATGGGCATCCATCATTCTTGCTAAGTGACCACCCCTTCTCCTTTTCTGGTCCTGTACTTCTTGAACCTCTTTTCTTCTGCCCAGTTTTCTCCACTGGTAATTTGTTGAAGTCTCACCCCTACTATGCATCTTTCTATTGTTCTATGGGTAACCGACAACTCTAATTCTTTGGAGACTTTGGTATTCTTCTACGCTATAATAGCATCACTAAAAGAAAATTAGTGTTAGGAAGATCAGTCTTTGTTTCATGAATAAGTTTGAGAGTCATCAAAAATGCTGTGCAATTTCCCAGTCTGCTCTTTGTATTGAATTGAAAATAATACATCCCTTTCCATGTAGTTCAGCTTTACTTACTGATCCACCATTCATGTCAAAAATCCATATTGTAGCCAAGCTTCACCTGAGTGTGAAAGGATTTTCAAATTTCAGAGTTGGATAAAAATTAAAAAATTAAAACCTTCAAACTTGATCCCTTTGGGAGAAACAGTGTACAGAAACGTGAAGAGTGGTATTTAGGAGGAGCAAGGTAAACAAGTCTTCATTATCTGTATACCTAGTTGGTCCTAGCAAGTCAAAAAGACATAATGCAGTTAGAAATTGGAGACAGATAATGAGGTAGCCAGTGGGGAGCAAAAGCACTATTTTCTCATTTGTAATAGGTGTCTCAGACAGCAGTATAAGTTAGTGGCTCTGCTGTTAGCAGCAGCAAAATTATTTAGGGAAAGGAAATTACAGTAGTTAGGTGTTGAAGAAGGCCAATGGGGAAAAAGCACAATACAGCCTCAAGCATAGTGACAGTATGATAGGGGTCGGTACTTTCTGGATAAAAAGTAATTGTTTGGGGAATAAGGTTTACTAGTAGAGAGATAGCACCCCTATTTTTAATATTCCTCTTTTGTCCTAAACTAAGTTCTGAATGTGGACAAGAATTTCATCAGAACTCACATGCAATCTGTCTTAACTATTTCTATATAGTAAAATTGATCATTTTAAATAAGAAAAGTAAACTTTGACAATTTCTATGGACTTCAAATTTGTAAAGGCATTTCAGTTGGATTGAATCTTCATACAACTGGAAAGTAATCAAAGTTCAAAATAGATGCATTCTCACCCCTTACCACTTCCTCACATACACTAACCCCCCCAGACAAGGTCCAGAACCTCGCTCTTATCTTAATGGGCTATGGACCCTGATTGAAGTGCCATGACCAAGCTTGCTCCCCTGGATACTATTCTATGTGCTAGGCCAACTTGAGGAACCACTATCCTCATCCATTATACTACACTGGTCATCTACTACTTCATGTGTTATTCCTTCAAGTACTTTCAGGAGGACCAGTCTGTTTGTTTCTCATAAATTAATTCTAAGGTGATAAATGGCTCCATATGTTATCTTTCATTAGGTGTGTACATGCTAAAAGAGGGTTCACTTCTAGAATTCCTGAGGAATGAATTTCTAATGGCAAAAATTTGGACACTGTGAGAGGAGAGATATTTTGTGGAGTGGGATTTTCCAGTGACTCTCAATTCACATCTCTCTTTAATGTCTACATTCAAGATAGCACATAAACATCCCTAAAATCTGACTAACAGCATGAATAATACCTCCTTCTACAAGGCAAAAGTGGAAGGAAGGAGAGTTCACTTGCCATACTCCAAGAGCAGTAAGTTAGTGGGTAATCAAGAAGTAATTGGAGGTCCTTGCCAACCATAGAAAACAAAATGGAAAAGCACCAGCTGTGGAGCCTCATTCTGTATTGGGGCCCTCCTTGTGTCCTTGTCCTTGTCTCTTGCAATGAGAAAGAGCCTAGGCATGGATCCTTATCTAAGTTCCTGAATCTCTTATTTAATGGCTGGGCTTACTAGATGCTACGAGCAGAATATCATTTGGAAACTGCCTTTACCCACTTATGGAAGTGGTAGGTATGGGGAGACTAAGCAAATTAACTATGTTTTTCTGGTACTCCTGGGTTTGGAGCAACCTATATATTGTTTGGGGGACACCTGGGTCTCTAAGATGCTGTAGGCACACAGCCATGTGCTAGATATTATATTGTTATATGTGTTATATTATATTACTGTTATATTATGTTTGTTAGTTTTACTGATTCTATACACAAAAAGGGTAAAATACCACATATATTATTAAAAAAAAAAAAACTCCTGCCAATTCCTATTGAGTATAGCTCCATTATGCCAAAGTCATGTAACCAGGGATCAATACAATATAGTATATTTAGGGAAGAATCAGCATTTTCCAGGGTGTTTGAACCTATTCTGATTGAGTAAATCTGTGTTAAACATAGCTCTTAGACTAAGGAGACAAGACTGCCACTCAGAGAGAAGTGGAGCTGAATGTTAGAAGGCCACATACTCTCTGAGAACCATAGACAACTTGGCACATTCCAAGAACAATCACCTAGGAAGTCCTTAGGGCTGATTTTATTTTATTTTATTTTATTTTATTTTATTTTATTTTATTTTATTTTTAATGAATTGGATCAGGGTAGTGATTTGCAGTGCCACCTAGTGGTTAAACTTCTACCATGCTCTAGTCTCATAGTCCTCTAGTTTCTTCTGACTTTCTCCTAATTTGCAATCAAATCACCTAATGCCACATTCCTTTTAACCATAGAACTTAAATAGAACATAAGGTCCTTGAGGGCAGAGGCAATTTCATGTTTTGTCTTTGTATCTCCCGAGTATAGCCCAGTGTCTGACACTTTGTAGGTATTTAATAAATAAACCCCTTGTTGGATTGAACTCAATCACCCATGTATTGTCTATGGCTATTTTCACATATGTCTCTATATGGGGAAATAAAAACTAAATCCATTCATCACGGGAAACCCTCCAACCCTGCGCTTGCAATAGGTAGGAAATGAGCCATCTGCTTCCCCACACCCACCCACTGTAGACTACATCAGCCAAATAATTAATTTCTATAGTTAAAGAAATTACCCAAGTGAAATGAAGGACATAGGGTTGTTTAAAATCTAAGAAGTACACTGTGCAAAATTAGATGATGGGCTGGTTGGTTTGGGAGGGAAGTAAGAGTCATAGATAACTTTTGAAAAAGTTCTTTTAGACTGTTCTTTTAGAATCTTTTTCTCTTTGCTTCCCTCCTACCCTAAGATAGAAATCTAGTCCCAGCTTTAGGACTCACTGTTAACTGCAGGAATAATATGTTTTTGTTTAAAATCTAAGGGAAGCAAACATGTTTTTAAAATTTAAATCATATTGGGAATAGAAAAAAAAATCTACTGTTGATATTTTGTCCCCTTGCCTATTTACTGCTGCCTTACAATGGATAATCAGAGGTAGTTGGGTGGCCTAGTGGATAGAGCCCTGGCTGTGGTGTCAGAAAGTCCCAAATTCCAATTTGACCTCAGGCACTTACTACCTGGGTGACCTTAGATAAGTCACTTAACCCTCTGCTTCCCTCAATTATCTTATCTACAAAATGGGTAAAATAATAGCACCTATCTCCCAGGATTGTGGTGAGGATCAAATGAGATAATACCTGTAAAACTCTTTCATCCTTATTACATCCCTATGAGGTAAATACTACAGGCATTATTCATCCAATTTTACAGACGAAGAAATTAAGACTGAGAGTTTAAGTGACTTGCTTTCAGGCACATGGTTCATAAGTTCCAGAGGCAGGATTCAAATTTGTCTCCAAGCCCAGAATTCTTTTTAGTCACATTAGAACACCCCAGAAAAATAATTCTCAGCAGACCTGAGTTCAAATCTGGACTCAGATACTTACTAGTTGTGTGATCCTGGGCAAGCCACTTAACCCCAAATGCCTCCAAAAAAAAAAAAAAGAAAGAAAGAAAGAAATGAAGAAAGAACGAACACACACACACACACACACACACACACACACACACACACACACATCCTTTTAAATATGCATATCTACCTCACAGGGTTCCTAGATAATCCTACATTATTCCCACTATCTTCCTCTTTTGCTCTTCCACATGGGGAGCTGAACACAGCTAGAAGAAGTCATGAAACCACTAATTTGGCCCATCACAAAATTGTGTTATCTGCTATCAGTCTTCTTAACTGTTTCTTTGTCCCATTCACCACTGCAGCTGTTCTAAGTGTTCTCTTTTCTCCTCAAATCTGTCTGGATGAGATCTTTTTTTTTATTATTTTTCTGTTTCTCTCTGTTCACAAGATCATACCTCTGGTCCAGGTCCTTATTTCCTTTCACTCGAACTATTGTATTGTTGTTGTTTGATCACTTCATTCATGTCTGACCCCATTTGGCGTTTTCTTGCCAAAGATACTAGAGTGGTTTGCCATTTATTTCTCCAATTCATTTTACAGATGAGGAAATTGAGGAAGAGTTAAATGACTTGCCCAGAGTCACACAGCTAGTTTCTAAGACAAAATGTGAACTCAGAAAGATGAGTCTTCCTGAAATCAGGCCCAGAACTCTATCCACTGTGCTACCTAGCTGCTCTGATTGATCTCTCTGTTTCAGGTTTCTATTCCTTCTAAAAATATTCCTCACAGATGCCAAAATAATATCTCTAAATCACAGATCTGACTGTCACTCCTCTCCTCAAGAAGTTCTCATGGCTCCTAATTGCCTCTAGGATAAATAACAACCTTCTCAGCTTGGCATTTAAAGCTCTTCAGAGTCTTTCTTACCCTACCTTTCCAGAGTTATTTCACACTAAGGCCCTTGATGAATTCTACATTCCAGCCTGCCATTCTAGGCCTGCTTGAGCTTACCTGGACTTAGCATCCACCTCTCCCCACTTCATGCCTTTGCATAGGTCATCCTGCTACTTTGAACACTCTCCTACCTCACCTCCACGTTTTATAGCTTCCTTTGCAGGTCAAATCAGGTGCCACCTCCTTTGGTAAGCTTTCCGTGGCTCCCTGAGTTGTTACTGCTTATTGCCTCCTCCAATTATCCTGTATTTACTTATCTCTATAAATACTTTACTGAAGTAATACTGGCTGACATTTATGTAGCACTGGGAAGTTTGCAAAACAATTATTTACGTTATTCCACTTAAGCCTCACAATAACCTTATGAGGAAATTGCTGCATTTTAAAGAGAAAGAAGCTAAGCTCAGAGAAACCAGGGGACTTGCCTAGAGTCTGACAGCTAGCAAGTATCAGCCAGAGATATTGAAGTCAGGTCTTCTTGAAGTACAACACTTCGATTCACTCCACCAAGCTCTCTCAGTGTCAGCTCCTCAAGACCAGAGACTTTCTTGTTATATCCTTATCTCCAATAACACCTGGCCCAGCATCTTTCCCATAGCAGGTACTCAACAAAGGACTGGTGGGTTAAGTTGAATTGAGGCTGGAGTAGTGGAAATAACTGTGGACTCTAAGGAAAGAGTCCTGGGTTCTAGTCCTGACTGTCACTAACCATCAAAAAAGGATTTAACACCTCCTCCTCCACCTACCCCCATTATAATCCTAATGTGGCTGTGGTTGTTTAATCCTGCCTGACTGCTTGTGACCCCAGTTGGGGTTTTCTTGGCAAAGACACTGGAGCGGTTTGCCATTTCCTTCTCCAGTTCATTTTATGGATGAGGAAACTGAGGCAAACAGGATTAAATGACTTACCTAAGGTCACACAACCAGCAAGTGTCTGAGGCTGGATTTGAACTCAAGTTGTTCTGACTCCAGGCTCAGCGCTCTATCCACTGCACCACCTAACTCCCCCATAATCCTAAAAATTACTATAGTGCTTTGTTTACAAAACAGCCTCTTGGGATTATTCAGAAGATGTCATGGGACAATTCATGTGACAGCCTTTATCATGCAAATGTTAGCCATTACTAATAAAATATCAAAATGTAGGATCCTATGTAAAATTCTCTGATAAAAAAGAAAAATTTTTTACTTTATTCACCCAGATGGAAATAATATCTATTCATTAAAATTTTCCCCTTCACGTACTCTTTCCTCTCCTAAATATTGCAAAATATACAGACACTTTCCTTTCACATCATAAAAAAATGGGATAATAGAAACTCCCTGAGATTGCAAACTCCCATGACATGATTGCCCCAACTAATCTCTAATAGTACAGACAGTTGCAGGAAAAGATGCAATAGATTGTCTTTCTTTCCATCATTATAAAAATACATACTCCAGCTGAAATGAGAACAAATTTGTCTATTTTGTCCAGATAATATTCACAGGACCTTTTCCCCCCATGATACTGTATATATTCTCATTTTTTTCAATAAAGTATCCCCTCTCTATATATTTCATTCCTAGCTTTAGCCATTCATAGGCCTTTTATGCCTGATTACACAGTATTTCACCCTTGAGGGATTACAGGACTTGCCTTTCCCAAATACATTGAGTTTGATTATTGTTCCTAAATAGATGGATGGCCTAAATAGGGCATTGTTGAGAGCTAAAAAGATGCTACCGGCACAAAACATTCCTAGAATTACAGAACAGTTGAGTGGAATGGCCATCAATTGTTTTCTCAATAATTTAGGAGCTTATTTGAGATTCCATGGTAAAAGTGAGATTCCTAGAAATAGAAGAGACTTTAAAAATTGTCCTGTCCAACTTGATTTTACATATAAGAAAAACTGAGGGCCAGATAATTCAAATAGTTTATCTAAGATCATCCCAACTTCAGACATGGCAGAAAATTATAAGTGGGTTATAAATTAAGAATATTGTGTCAATCAGAGATGGTTTATTGCCTCTGAATTTATTTCACATATAGCCCAAAAAATTAAAACCTAGAATCAAAGGTATTTGAATCAGGCACATAAAATATGAAGTTATTTGTGTCTTCATATGGAAGCCAAATGGTAGAGTAAATAGAGTGTGGGACATGAATACGGAAAGACCTGGGTTCAAATTCCACCTCTGAAACTTATCAGCAATGTGTTCCTAGACACTATTGGTGTCCTGAAGAGCATTGGATAGAGTATCGGTCTGAAATCAGGAAGACCTGAGTTCAAATATTACTTCAGAAAATTATTAGCTGTGTGACCCTGAGGAAGTCATTTTATCTGTTTGCCTCTGTTTCCTCATCTGTAAAATGGGTTTGTTGTGTGGATCAAATGAGATAATCATAAAGCACTTAACACAGTACCTAACACATAGTAAGCTCTATATAAATATCAGCTATTATTAGGTTTCCTAACCTCTAAGCAACATCAAGCAACTGCCTACTGGGTTGTAACCTATTACTGGAGGGAGGCGTCATACCAAGAGTCCCAACACTAACAAAATCACAGCTCCTTTACTTATTGATGTATGGATGTACTCAAGCCTACACCAGAAAGAATCCAAAATATTCCATGGATAGCTAAGGAATCACTTTGGTTCAGTGAGTCAAATGATCAGAAATCCCTATTCTGCTACTAACTAGCTTTGTGAACACGGGAAGTCTCCTTCCCCTTTGGGTCTCAGGGTCCTCATCTATAAAATGAGGGGCTTGAATCGGATGACCTCTAAAGTCCCTTCTAGCTCTAATAATCCATAAATTCTTTTGTTGCCTTGAAATCTCAGATTAGCTCCTATGTTATTGAGAAATTAATTGCCTTCTCTCCACCGTACCCCCGAGCAGATGTAATGAACGAGTTATTTGACAGTCACAGTGCATCACAGCTCCTGCTAAAATAAATATTAGTAGAGGAGATTACTCTGAAATTCATAACATCCATCTATCTTTCCTGAAGCTAGAAGCTGACCCTCTCCTCTGTGACACAGTCGCCTGTTGCCATGGGAATGGCATCAACAATTCCATGACATTATCCAGTATCGCATAAGCCAGAGGGAAAGGGATGCAATTTAGATAACAAGCTCTCCATTCACAGAGATACCTTACAACCCTAAGGGGGATGGGCCATCGAGATAAAAGGCACCTATAAGGAATTAGAATTATGTCTTACATAGCAGGATATTTTAAAAATTGGTCTACTGCTCATCCGAATGAGAAAAATCACACCCTACTAACAAACCATGTGTGTGTGTGTGTGTGTGTAAGTGTGTATATGTATATGTGTGTGTATATATGTGTATATACATATATATATATATATGTCTGTCACACAAGCAAATCAATGAGCTCTCTCATTTTTGAACCCCAGTTCATTGGTTCTAGAGCTAGATGGTAAGTTAGAAATTGGCTAGTCCTTCTTCCTCCTATTATAGATTAATAAACTGAGGCCCAGAAAGGTAACATTACATCCCTAAAGGCACACACCGGATTTGAACCCATACTTTCTGACTTCCTATGCAGGGTTGCATAAAATACATGAAATATCCCTACCCCGGGACAATTGGCCCTAAGCTTTGCCTTTCACAGGAAGGGGAATTTTGGAAGCATAAGAATGGCCACATAGTCTCCTTGTGTTTGCACACACAAACTTTTCCATTATACATAAGCATGCTAAATATTTGGTTGACCTGACCTGCCAGAACAAAAACTAAATAGGAAAAGATATTTGGCAGTATTTTATCTGGTCCTTATTTCCCATGGAACCCACCACCCTCTGATACCCAACTGAAAACTTCTGATTCAACAGCCAAAGAATGAGCACTTGTCTGTGAGATGCTTTCCAGAGAATGCAGCATTTTTCTCATATGTTTTGGTCCACATTAGTCTTCCCATCCTTGGTCCTCTTCTGAAAGATGGCATTTGTTGTCAACAGCTGTTACTTTCCATAAATATTATCACTCCACAGGGCTCTATTTAGAATGAGAACATTAAACACTTCTGTTGGACAAGATGAAACAAGATGCAGTTTAAAAGCAACCTGAGTATGCATAACTGCCTCTGTACACCATTGTTCACCCTATCTATGCTAGCATGAGAAGATTTTTGTGTTAGTATGTCTGAAACATAACTATTTTCTTTTCAGACAGGGGTACTACCTTGAGTCAAAGGATGTGGATTCAGATTCTAAGCCAGAAAGTTCAAGTCCTGCTTCTGATACGTTCCAGCTATGTGAACCTTGACAAGTTATATAACCTCTGAGTGTCCTAGGCAAATCTCTAAGACTCTGAGTTGCTGAGAATGTTCTACAGTGGTAAAGGAAATTCCTTACTGGAAGCTCTTTTTACCAATAGTCCAGCATCTATTCTTATTAATGAGTTGCAGACATCACGAGTAAAGAGCCAGCCTTTGGGTTGGGAAGACCTGGATCCAAGCACTGCCAAGGACTCAAATTGTGTGCTCATGGCCAAGTCTTTTAACCTCTCAGTACCCTCCTATAATGGTCTATGGAGACCCTAAATGAAAGACAAGTTGCCTACCTTCATCACTGGAGCAAGTTTTCATCCTTGGAGCCCTCTACACCAATGAAATCATAGATCTAGACCAAGCAATCAACAAAAGGCAAGAAACTCTGTACAAAATGTCTGAGGTTAGCCTGACATGAGTTGTCCTTCATGAGCTTATACTGGCTTGTAATTATTATTACTTCCCATTATAACTGCTTTCCAATCATCAAATTAGTAATTCATTCTAGAATTTTGATACCCTTACCACACTTTCTCAAAGTTAGTTGAGTCCATCTTCTTCACCTTTTGGAAAATTGGGACAAAACTTGCCTGTTAGCATTTACACTACAACCCTCCTGCTTGCCGCCATGTTCATTCAAGATCAATATCACCAGTTCAAGCAATAACTGAATAAGTTTTTTCATTCCCTTGGAAAGTTATTCATTTAGGCAGAAAGAGATAGTGAGAGAACACTTACATAATGGATCCTTTACTCTCTCTTCATTTCTCTTGGATTTCATTGTCTTCATAACTCATTGTGTACAACCCATCTCAGGCTGAAGTTCATTTTCTTTGACAGAGAAAACAGGAGTAAAATAAGAGTGAATTCAGTCAGTCAATAAGCATTTATTAAGCACCCACTATGTGCCAGACACTGTATTGAGCCCTGGGGAGATAGAGAGAAAGAAAGAAAAAGGAGGGAGAAGGAGAAAGGGGAAAGAAGGGAGGGGGGAAGAGAGACAGAGAGAGAAAGAGAGAGACAGACAGAGACAGAGAAAGAGACAGAGACAGAGACAGAGAGAGAAGGAGAAGGAGAGAGAGAGTCACTTCCTGATTTCAAGTCTAATGGGAGAAACAACACACAAATAACTATGTACAAACAAGATATGTACGGGAGAAATTGGAGATAATCAACGCAGGTTCTTGAAGTTTGGCAGTCTTTGCCTCAAATGCAAACCCCCAAGGATTTGAACATTTGAAGGAAACAATGAATAGATGATGGACACTGAAAGAAGCATCCCAGGGACAGGAGGAAATAGCAGGGAAACTGCCCTAATGAGAGACCTTCCAAACCCGCATGATGCAGCTGTCAATTGTCATCCTGGTGAATTTTCATGCTAGTCAAAGTAAAGCATCCCTATTGAGAGGCAGTGTGGTATAGCGAATGAACAGCTAAAAAAAAAAAGCATTAATTAAGTGCTTACTGTGTGCCAAACACTGGGGACACAAATAGAAAAGGTTAGATCGGCTTCTATTTTCAAGGAGTTTACATTTTAATTGAGGGAGATGACACATTAAAGAAAATATAACTGCAGGTCTTATGGGAAATGTCTGAATGTCCTTAGGGTTCATCAGAAAGGGTTGATGGCAAAGGCCAGAGGCTTTTAGCTACATCAATAACCATTCAGACAACAATGCTAGGAGTCTGCAGGGCACAGAGTCAGAGCAGATAGCAAGGCCTGGAGGACTCCAGGAGGCAAAGGTCAGGTGGTAAGACCCTTGGTCTTCCATCTCATCAGAAGGAATAGAGTTGATGAATCCCAACTCATCCAAGCCATGTGAGCAGTCAGAGGTTTTGAGTGGCTTTGAGCAAGGCAAGGAGGCAAAGGGAGGAGGCAAGTAGGAGTCTAGTTGGGGTAATAATAAGCATAACAACTATAATATAAGGGAGGAGCAGCAGTGGCATAGTGGAAAAAGCAACTGAATTCAAAGTCAGAAGACCTAGGTTTAATCCCAAATCTGCCACTTATACTATTTGAGTGTATGAACTGTCATCTCTCCTCTATTTACATTCAGTTTTCACATTTGTAAAATGGGATGGGGAAGGAGACAAAGTAAGATTAGATCCTTTTCAGCTCTAAGTGTTAAGATGCTTTGTGGTTCCATGTGTCATCCATGTTGATTCATTGAAGTCATCTCCACTCAGGAAAACAACAATAGGTCTCTTTAGACCCATGCAGCAAATTGAACCACTGGACAAAGCTTCTGGGAGATGTGTGATTAAAATGCATTGGGGATATTATTTGTGAAGTATTCTATCACATTCAGCCTTTACACAGCCCTTTTTAAAAACTAAGTAAAAGGAGCTATCAATCATGCCCAGAAAAGTTATTGTCTTAATGTACAGATCCAAACAAAGCTTATTATTTCAAAAGCTTCAAAGGCGTTCAATAATATCAAACAACCAAATAAAAACTCTCACCAGCTTAAAAAAAAAAGCTGTCAATTCTCAGTACCAATGGTTTGTTTAGTTCCCTCTGTAAACCTCAATAGTTGTTACTATCTTTTGAAAAATGCTGGAATTTGCAATTATGTTGTGTTTTGTTGTTGTTTCTTGGTTTGATTGGTTTTTTAAGGATGCTGAGACTTATTTGCAAACCTGCAATCTGGCAAATAGTGCACATTATTTCCAAAGGGCGATTTTGCAAGAGACAAGAATTATTATATGATCTATTTGGAAACAGATGGATACAGAATAGAAAATTCTGAGTTCTCTCTATCATTGCAGCAAAGGTTGCCCATATCAGAATTGTCCAGATGGTGCCATAAAAGAAAAAATTGACCCCAAGAATGCTGAAAGACATCCATGATGTCTTTTTTCTTTTTCATGAATCACGGCTTTAGGATTCAGGTCTTTAGGATGCCCCAAACATACCAGTAACACATTTTCCTGGATGAAAACATGTCGAAAGAAAGGAGGCAACAGAGTACAGTGGGATGAACACTGGGAGAGAGGTAAAGGGCCTGCCACTGGGTAACCTTGGGCAAATAATGTCTCCGGTCCCTGTTGTCCTCATCTATAAAAGGTTTGGACAACGTAACTGCCCAAGTCTGTTTCTGCTTTCTTGCTACAAGTTATGTGCCCTATTATCCTCAATACTCCACTTTGCACTTGGGAAGCTTCAGTTTAAAGAAACTGAGATTCCAGGACACTACTCTGCATAAGGATACCTCCAATATCCTTGGTCTAAGTTGAAAAATCATGCAATTAACACAGCTGTGGTGAAATAGAGAAGACACTGAGATTCAAACAATCTGATTTCCACAAGTAACCATGCTACTGATTGCCTCACTCTCTCCAACTGACCACACAAGGTCAGCAGTATCTTATTACTGACCTCATTGAGATGTTATAAAAATGTTGAAGTTGGTGGTGGTGGTGGTGCTGCTGCTGCTGCTGCTGCTGCTGCTATTGCTGCTGAGTCCTTTCAGTCATAGCCTTTGTGACTCTATTTGGGATTTTCTTGGAAAAGATACAAGTGTTTTACCATTTCCTTCTCCAGCTCATTTTACAGAAGAGGAAACTGAGGCAAACAGGTGTAAGTGACTTGCCCAGGGTCACACAGTGTCTGAGGCCATATTTGAATTCAAGAAGAGGAGTCTTCCTGATTTCAGGCCTGGCACTCTATTCACTGTGCCACCTAGCTGCCCAAAATCTGTTTGTGTATACAGGTTTTGCTAACTTCATGCAAGGTTTTTTTTTGTTTGTTTTCTTTTTTGAGGGAGGAAGATGGACCTGTGACTTCATCAAGATTGAAAGCAGATGTAGAAATTCCCTTCACCAATGAATATTAGTAATGAATAGGTAACTCTTAAATTCTCAGACAGTTTCCTGGGAAACTAAGTAACACAACAGGATCACACAACTAGTGTATGTTGGAGGCAGGTATTGAACACAGGCTATCCTGACTCTCAGGCCAGGCCTCCTCCATTATGCTATACTGCCTAGTATAAATATAACTTGAACTAAATGAAGCTTCACATGTAAATTAAAAATCTCTGTTGAAGCTGATCTGTACTCAATGCATAATGAAAAACTTTAGGAGACACATGAAACAGTCATCCCTATCCATAACTTGAGTAGCTACGACTTCTTTACAAATTGAAAATTTAAAAAAAACTTCTTTCATTTTAATAATAATAATAACCAATTAGCAGGTCATGACACCTACTCTTTTAAAACGGATTCTTAAAAAGACCTGCAGGAGATCTTCAAATAGGGGCTAGATGACCTCTTGCACTGCATGTAGTTGTTGGCATTTCTTTTCAGCCTGATTTGGCTGAGTTCATGCCTCACCCTAAAAATTTGGTGATTTTTGTGATTATTATCTTTGCTGATCTTAGCTCATATTTCTTTAATCAAGGTAAAATCACAACATTTAGTCCAACTGCACATTCTCCAATTACCTCCTATATAATTTTATAAGCATAAAAAACACCTGGATCTTTTTGCCTTTCTTCAAAACAAAACCAGTAAAAAAAAAAAAAGAAAGAAAGAAAGAAAGAAACGTGAGCACCTTTTAAAGGAAATATCAAGATATGTCACACTTTAGATGTTCTAAGTATTAAAACAGAAATTATGAAGTAAAATCCCTTCAATAATACAAATTGATCTTATTTAAAGACTATTCTTACCTGGGTCAGTATTAGGCATTTGGAGTTGTTAATGAAATATTTTGAGGCCACTGAGGCATCATTTGGTCTAAAAAATTTTCATTTATATAATAAAATGCCCCATCTTAATTTATCACCTATCATAGCTAACCCACTGAGAAACAGAATCATTTTTGCATCATACTTTTTATAAGTCAGATATTAGATTGCTTCCACTTAGCTTTTCAATTAATTCACTAAAGAAAAACAGGTCAAAGGTTTTTTCATATCTTTACTCTCTCAGTAATGTGCAACATGAACATAATTTTAAGAGGAAGTCAGAATAACTTAACACACTAACAATATTAGATTTTAAGATAGGCAAACTTTCAACAATTACCTTCCATTAAATTCAAAAAATTAGCACATTTGTTAATCAAATTAATTAAGTAGCTTTTCAAAATAAAAGCAATGCTTTAAATAAATATATTCTTTTTATAACCATAGAACATATCGTTCTGTCAGAGATAACATACATATTACACTCAAGTACATTATCAATAAGATGGAATAATAACAATGATACAGATTCTACCATGGAGGGAACCTAATTTGTCTCTTCATTGACCTATATCTCTTCCAATGTGTGCTAAAAGTGCCTTGAAGTTTGATATTTCTCAAAAATTACCCCACTGTTACACACCCGTACCACTCATTGTGCCCTTTTAGCTGGGTGTGGCACTGTACACCCCTGTAACCTCTGCTACTGGGGAGGCTGAGGCTAGTGGGTTGCTTAACTAGGAAGTTTTGAGCTGCAGTAGGGCTAAAGGCAATCAGATAACCACACGAAGTCCAGCACCAATATAACGAGTTTCTTGAGAGGTCTGCCACTAAACTACCTAAGGAGGGATGAAGTGGAATAGATCAAAGCTTCCATGATAATCGGCAGTGGGACAGGCCCAAGGGTGGCTACTGAACTTCCAGACTGGGCAAGATAGAGAGACCCAATCTCAACAAATAATGATGATAATAATAGCAATAATGGGGCCCTTTACTTAGAGCTATTTCTCACCTTCCTGGGCCTCAGTTTCCTCATCTGTAAAATAAGGGGGCTGGCCTAGATAACATCTGAGGGCCTTCCCATCTCTAGCGCTACAATCCTATAACCCATGCCACCCCTCAGAGCAATCAGGCACTCTTCACTAAAATTCCTATCAAGATACAGTCTCTAAACGGTTCCCCACTGATCAGACAAACCTATGACAAGGCTCATGGTTTATGAAGTTCAAGAACTCTCTACAAAAACCAACATTGAAATTCAGAACCTCTGAATATTATTTCTGCATTAAAACCCTAACAGCAAACAGAGCTTTCACTATGTTACTGAGTCCCTAGTTGGTGGGCATTATTTTACTCATGATTGGCTTGTCCACTGAAGCCACATATGTTCACTAGTCTCAGGTACATTACTTTACTGAATTCTAATAAATGAATTTTTAAAAAATAAATTTCAAATAGCAATGGCTGAATGCAATGACTTTGGTGATCTATCCATAAATTCTGCTGGTTTATTGATTCCCAACAATACTGTGATTCAGAGAATTTATTCTAATCTATATTTTAACCTATTGAAACATCTATCTATTGGTAAATTTGGCTTCCTTCGACAATAACATACATTAAGAGATCTAAATTAAATGACAAAAGCAAGAAAGTAAAATAAAGTACAAGCCCAGTTACAAGAAATACTCTGGAATTTCAAAATTTAAGGGGGTGCTAGAAAACTGGGAGAAGAATAACTTAGTACATGGAGATGCAACATAGAATAGATTCTACACAATCTTTCTCTCCTTCATGTGCACACACGTGTGCACACAAACACACAGAGCTCTGATCTATTTAAAAACATGGCTACAAAAGGGTTTAACTTAGATAAATTAACCACAATTAAATACTGACATTGTGAAATAATTTGTGTATTTCCAACACCCTGGAGAGGGTATTCTTTGTGAATTTCTAAATGCTCTAAAAAAATAGTTTCAAGTCCTTGACCCAAAGGACAAGCCCAGTAGTAGTAGTAGTAGTAGTAGTGCCTCGGGCTCAGAGCTTTCCATTCTCATCTCCAGTTTCCTTTTCCTCAATGGCCTCGAGGCTTCGCTTGCTCTTTGCTTCAGCACCACCAGCAGCTGCTTTGCTCAAACCACAGGATGAACACGCTAACTGTATCTGCTTCATGTTCTCCAGGGCCTCATTCTTGGCATTCTTCAACAGATCGCTTTGTCCCTGTACAGATGTGTAAATATGAACAAAGAAGAAACTACGAGTGAGACATGATCTTTTCAATGTGAAATAATTCAAATTTTCTCATGCCATTGCTTAAGTAAATGAATCACAGGCCATTTTCCCCAAACATATATCCCATATTAGTTTATAATAATAATAATAATATTTAAGTTTAAAACAGCACTAATCCCCAATTCCTGCAACACTCTCCCTCCTTCATTCTACCTACTGACCTCTCTTAGCTTCCTTTAGGTCCTAACTAAAACCCCTTCTTTTATTGGAAGACTTCTCCAACCCTTCTTTATTCTAGTACTTTCCCTCTGTTAATTATTTCCTCTTTTAGCCTGTATAAGCTTGCTTTGTATGTATTGCTTATATATTTTCTCCCCCCTTTGGATTGTGAGCTCCTTAAGGACAGAGACTGTTCTTTGTCTCTTTTTGTATATCCCGTGCTTATCACAGTGCCTGGGACATAGTAGGCACTTAATAAATATTGATTGATTGATTGAGACTCTTGAGTTACTCTATGTGTGTATGTGTGTGTGTATGCACTTATATAATTTGTCTGTATCTATAGATATACATACATGGAAACATATGGATTTATATTACATATACATGTGTGTATATATTATGCATGTTTAGTATATGTATATACTGTGTATATAATATGTGTATGTATACATATATAGGTATATAATATGTACATTATATGTACGTATACAATATTACGTGTGTTTGAGATATAGATAGATAGGTAGATAGATAGATAGATAGATAGATAGATAGATAGATAGATAGATAGATAGATAGATAG
>NW_020954557.1:12305277-12390353 GCF_900497805.2 Vombatus ursinus
TAGATAGATAGATAGATAGATAGATAGATAGATAGATAGATAGATAGTGAGTGTTTGGTATTGTTTGTCCTTCATTCTCGAAGAAGACCTGCAAGTGAATTGGATTTAAGTGAGGAAGGGCTATGCAAAGTCACCATCCTCACTTTCTCCTCCAGAGCCATCTGGGCCCCATGGCAAGATATAGATCAGGACAACTGGAGATGCATCCCCCCAGATGAAGTCGGAGACCTTGGCCATTTTAAGCTAATGTCTTTCCCAGTCCCAGTTTGATTGAGACAAAACCCATTCAGTGATTAATGATAGGTAAGAAATGAGGCAGAGAATGTTTTGGGCATATAACATGTGTGTAACACATATATAACACAAGTACACATATATACATATAGTGTATATATGTGTGTTTGATACACATATAGTGAGTTTGACATATATTACATGATATATATAGTGTGTGAGATATATATACAAATATAATCTGTTTGATATATTATGTGATATACATAGAGTGTATTTGATATAGATTATGTCTGATATACTTATTATGTGTTTGATATATTATGTGTTTGAGAGATATATAATATATTTGGTATAATGTTTGAGATATCCCTATTATGTGTGTTTGAGCAAGATGTATGATATATGTTTGAGATATATTGTGTATTTGATATACATATATATCATGTGTTAGATATACATATATCCTATATGTTTGGTATGTTTTATGCATGCTTGATATGGCTCATGTGTTTTATATGTAGTATTGTCTTATATATCATGTGTGTTTTATATCATGTATGATATATCATGTATATTTAATATATCACATTTGATATACTGTGTGTTTCATATATAAAATGTATATTTGATATATGTCATAAGAATTTGATTGATATATAATGTGTGTTTGATATATAGTATGTTTGATAGATATATTGTACATGTTTGATATATACTATGTATGTTTGATAAAAATAATGTGTTCAATAGATCATATGTGATATATAAAATGTCTTGATATATGTTGTTTTGATATATATAGCATGTGTTTGATATATATATATATATAGTGTGTGTGTTTTATATATACCATGTATGTTTCCTATTTATAATTATTGTGTTTGATACATTGTTTTTATATATAAAATGTGTTTGATATACACATGTGTGTTTAATATATGTGTATACATATACACATACACACACATATAAAATATCCCATAAATCCTCCACCCTACTCCTGCCCCAGTGCTTCAGTATAATATTGATCCTAGGTTCTAAAAATGTATACCTATCCATGTTCATATATATATCGTTAGGCATGACAGTAGGATTTTAGTGATTGATAGATAGATAGATGATAGATTAAAAGAAAGAAAGAACAGGTAGATAAGTAGATATAGATAGATACACACACACACACACACACATACACATGTTTTATAGAGACAGAGAGAAGGAGTGAGGCAATGTGGCATAGTGAACGGAGGGTCTCAGAATCTGGAACAACTGAGTTCATAAGATTGTAAGTTATAAACAGGTGCCTAACTTTGCTGTTAAGGAAGTTTCCTGTACTTCAACTATCTCTGAGTTCATCTGTTATTTCTCTGACTGGAACAATTGGAAGTACCCATTCCTCATGCACACAAGGCCATCCCCTCTGTGCCTTAGGAGACCATTTAATGAGCTGTTGTAGCTAAAGAATCATCCGGTGCCCAAACCCCTTGTAATGAGTCTCTGACGTTACCATTGCAGGTGTTCAGAGAAGAGATGTACATCCTTTGATCAAAAATCAGTGGGAACTTCTATATCTATTAGGGAATCTATATGGCTCAGTGGATAGAAAGTGCCAGGCCTGGAGTCAGGAAGCCCTGAATTCAAATGTGGCCTCAGACACTTATTAGCTATGTGACCCTGGGCAAGTCACTTTACCCTGTTTGCCTCACTTTCCTCATCTGTAAAATGAGCTGAAGAAGGAAATGGCAAACTACTCTAGTAGCTTTACCAAGAAAACCTCAAATGGCATCACGAAGAATTGGACATGACTGAAAAACAACTGAATAGCTACAACCTATATGTGTTCTGACCTCAGAGTCATCTCCACAAAGAAATATTGGAATAGAACCTTCATGGATACTTACATGTATTCATATACATACACACACAAACACATATGTATATGTGTGTGTGTTTTATTTTTATTTATATATATAATATATATTTGTGAAAGATACACTGATAGTTCTACATATTTTAAATAAATGCAACTAATTTTAACAATGCCTTGAATGTGATTTGGATTGCAGAGAAGTATGCAGTGAGACACACTGGATAAAATACTGGGTTTACAGTCAGAATAAGTGGGTTTAAATCCCAGTTTTTATGCTTAGCTGTGTGGGCAAGTCAACATTCTGGGCCTCAGTTTCCTCATTTGCAAAACTGAGAAGATTCCTACTCTTTCTACTTTATGGTGTTTGTTGTAAAGAAAGCTAATTGTTTAAAAAAAAGGTATCTTACAAATATGAGCTAGTATTTTTATTTAACCACTATTTCTTTGAACAAAAAGATTTCCCTTCACCCACTGAGCCAAGACCCTAGTTCAGGCCCTCATGATTATTAGATTTCTTAATGGTTACCTAGCTTCCCGCTCTTCCCTCCACAAGGCTCACAAACCAATTCTGACAAGCTTCTCCCTATTGCCTCTAGAATCAACATCAAACTCATCTGTTTGATATGTAAAGCTATTCACAATCCCCAGCCAATCTTTCCAGACTGATTCCACGTAACATCCCCTCATATACTCCGGCCATACTATCCGACTTACCTTTCCCCAAAGACAGCATTATAGACAAGTAGACCTGAGTTCAAATCTGGCCTCAGATACTTACCAGCTGTGTGATACATGGGGTTATCTCCACAAAGAGGTATTGGAATAGAACCTTCATGGATACCTACATGTATTCATATGCATACACACACAGGATGTCCTTCATGCATGAGCTACCCTCCCTTCTTTTCCTCTACCTCTAAGAATCCTTAACTCCATATACACCTTGGCTAAAGTAATACCTCCTAGACAAGGCCTTTCCTGATGCCCCCAATTATTAATGCTTCTCTTCCCCATACACAGGAAATTACTTTGTATTTAATATATATGTATGTATATATATATCTATATATGTATACACATATATTCATACAAGTATGTGTGTGTGTGTGTATACCCATACATATATTTTGTATTTACTAAACATGTTGTTTCCTCCTAATATGACCTAAGCTAACTTGAGAGGCAAAGGACTGTTTTCTCTCTCTCTCCTTTTTTTTTCCTACTAGCCCAATTCTAGCAAAAACGAGACATAATAAATGCTTGTTGAGCCAATGTGGAATTATAGATAAAGTGCTGGACTTGGAGTCAGGAAGATTTGGGTTCAAATCCCACCTCATACACTTACTAGGTGTGTGACCCCAAGCAAATCACTTAGCCTCTTTATGCCTAGGTTTCCTCTTCTATAGAATGAAGGGATTGGACCCAGTGGCCTCTAAATTCTCTTCCAGCTCTAAATCTATGGTCCTCTGATGCTATGAACTGAATTGAATTCCTCTAGAATGTTTCTCAACAGTAAGACAAGTCAGAGCCCCTACCTCAATTGTCTTTGTATCTGCACGTATTCCAAGTGGTAAGTGTTTGTAGAAGCCAAAATGCATAGATAATGAACACATACACATACTTATTTCAAGCAAAGATATCTCTCATGCATGGACTGCTGCAGAATGCATTCAGAATAAACTCCCTGAATTCTTTGATTAATCAGCTTCCTCAATACAGCAGTATTCTCAGAAGGACAGTGTCATATTTCCAGTGAATGCTGAAGCACACAAGACACCAAAATCTATATTACACATACATATTTTCTCCCTACCACCCGCTAGCATCTAATATTTCCAATGCTTCTTAATTACAAATTAATTGATCAATGCATCACTAGAATTTTTTCTTGGCCACCAATCAGCACTGTGTACACTCAAGCACCAGACTGTGCCAGTTCTGGTAAACAGAAGTCAGTTTCTCTAGAAAACAATAGCAAATTGGGGAAAACAATTTGTACCAGCTCACAAGAACATGACGGCATCACCTCCTGATAACCCAGGAGACAAAACGTCCTTGCTGCATAACACAGGGAGAAAAAATAGAAAAGGCAGAAGCTAAAAGAGGAAGAACCAAAGGCAGTCAATGTTAATGATGTGCTAGCTACGATTAAGCTTGAAGCACTCCTGCCAGAATTTTAATGCCTTTTTTGTAAAAGGAGCAAAGAGATATCAGGCCATATCTCAATAGCCAAAGAATGACATTTAACTAACTGGCCCTTCTCCCTTCCCCAACCCTACTCCTAACTCCCCATAATGTTTGAACTTAAGCAAAATGGTAAAACAGATACAAGTACCATTTGCTCACCGCAACTTATTCTCCCCTTTTACTGGCTTCCTCTCTCTTCTGTTGCAGCATGAACCCAGGGATATGCTGTCCCTGACCAAAAAAAAATATGCTGTTATAAATAAGTGGAGCATATGGAGCACTTCTTTTTGTTAATGACCTCTTTGGGGTATATATCTATCATGGAATTCTGTGGGTCAAAAATTTTGGACATTTTAGTGACTTTATTTGCAGATTTCCAAATTATTTTCCAGAATGTTTGTACCAATTCAGAGCTCCACCAGCAATGTGTTAATGTGCCTGTTTTTCCACAACCTTTCCAACATTTACTATTTCTGTTTTTTGACATCTTCTGTGATACATAATCCCAAATGTACTCTCACTGTGGCATTCCTTATTTTACTGTCTCCCTAATGTAATCCTCACCATGGCTATTTGAAAACTTCCTTATCTTTAAGCCCCTAATCCCACAACCTACCTCCATCCATGAGAACAACCTTACTGAATAGATTAAGGGCATCCTACATGAGTATTCCTATACCCACTCCTCTGCACCCCATAACTCCTCTGTTTGCTTGTTTTTTCAAGACAAGGTCTTCCTATTTAGGTAACTAGGTGGCACAGTGGATTGCTGTGTCTGGAGTTAGAAAGACCTGAGTTCAAATTTAGCCTCAGACACTAGCTGTGGTGAACCTGGGCAAGTTACTTTACCTCTGCCTCAGTTTCCTCATCTGTAAAATGGGGATGATAATAGCACCTATCTGCCAAGATTGTTGTGAGGATCAAAAAAGGTAATAATTGTAAAGTGCTTAAAATAGTGCCTGGCACATAGCAAGTGCTATATAAACATTAGTTATTGTTATCTCACTCGAGTTGAAAGTTCAGCAGTCACTCACAAATGGGCTCAATCTCATTGCTAATAATCATGGAAGCTTTGACCTGCTTCATATGACCTGAGACAATTCATCCTTTCTCCATGTTCCCAGGGGTTCCCATGTGGCTCCATGTCCCCAGAGGCTAACCACATTAGTGCCAGATTGAGCAATGTCACGTGATCAGCTTGAGCCCCACAGAAAACTCAGAGCTCTCGAATTCCAACAATTCACCAGTCTTAGCCTCCCCTGTATCAGGAATTACAGGCATGCATCACCACACCTGGCCTCTATGTCTTTTTCTATTTTATCTTCCTCCTTCTTGCCAAAGTTGAGGCCATGAACTGTCCTCTTGATCCCTTCCCCTGGGGTCTCCACGGGGACTTTGCTCCATCAGGCATCCACCTTCATGAATTCATCTTCACTCTTTATCTCTCTACTGGCCCTTGAAGAAGGAAGAGGCTAAGAAGAAAGAGGGGGAGAAGAAGAAAGAGGAGGAGGAGAAGGAAGAAAAGAAGAAGAAGAAGAAAAAGAAGAAGAAGCAGCAGCTTTTCTTGACCCTGCAATTACCTAAAACTGTCATCCTACCTCTTTCTTCCCTTTCACTGCCAAATTTCTAGAAGGAGTGCTCTATATTCCCTTCTTCTACTTTCTCAAAGTTCCCTCCATCTCCTCAACCCCTTGCAATCGGCCTTCTGCTTACAATATGCTCCTGAAACTTCTCTTCACTGTGCTTCAACCAACATAGACTAGAGTTTTGTAGTCTCACCCTGGCACCTCTAGCTTCTGTGCATTTACATATGCATCTTCCATCCCTAGAAAAGACTCAGTCATCATCTACTGAAATCTCTCCTCAGTCAGGTCCCAGCTCAGGTGCCACATAAGTCCCTTAAGGAATCTCAGTGTCTAAAGGTAGGTTGGAGGCCATCTAGCATAAGCTGCATCTGAAAAAGAATACAACCTATGATATTCCCAACAAGTACTTATCCAGTCCCTGCTTGAAGTCCTCTTACCACTTTGGAGCAGCTCTAATTAATAGTAAATATTTTTTATTGTTCTTGTTCAGTCATTCAATGTCCAACTCTTCACGACCCCATGTGGGGTTTTCTTGGCAAGTATACCATAATGATTTGCCATTTCCTTCTCCAGTTGGTTAAGACAAAAAGAGATTAAGTGAGTTGCCCAGGCTCACACAGCTATCTGAACTCAGGTCTTCCTGACTCTAGGCAGAAAGCTTTATCCACTGAGCCATCTAACTGTCTCTTTGATGTTTTCTTACAGCAGTTTTACTAGATAAAGCCATAATTCTATCTCATTGAGATATTTTGGGATCCTAAGCCTGTCATTAATATATTAGCTCTACCTCTCCACTTCTTGTTATCTACAAATGTGATAAGCATACCATCTGTCTCTGCCTTTATATCAAATAGTACAGGACCAAAGATATATAGAACATATAGAATATATATAGAATCATTCTACTATAGACTTCCTTCCAAGTTGACAATGACTCATTAAGGACTATTCTTTGGATTACTTTATTCAATCAGCTTCAAACAAAGCTAATTATATTTTAATCCAGCCAACACCAGCCATCTTGTCCACAAGGACATCATGTGAATTAGAGACAGAAATGAGATAGAGATAGAGATGGTAGTGATAGAGATCATAAAGAGAGAGATAGATGGGTAATGACCTCAGCTAAAATTTTGATGGACTTTATGTTTCGAGGTCCCACCTGTCTCTAGAAGCAGAAGAAGCAGCCAGAGAAGATAGAGCATTTTCACACAAACTTTTCTTAGTTCTACTGTATTTTTGTCTAGCTGATGCCCTTCTTCATCCCAGCCCTATCTGGGCTAAACTGGTTCTTTGTTTCTAGTCAATGAACTCGTGAGACAAAGCTATCAGTGCCACGAGCTTTCTAGTACCATTTTTCTCCAAAGTTAGCTCTGGTTATAAAGGACTAGGCCTTGATGGGTTCCTTCTTCTTTCAAGCTCCCTTCTTCTGCCCACTTTTCCTATATACTCCATAGATGAATCTTTCTCAACTATCTGGCCATGGGTTCAAGATGGAGCCTTGTCCTTGCCTCTTTGAAATACCTTTCTCCCCTCAGGCTTCAGGATGCAAAAAGTTTGAAGTCACCTCAACAACCATTAGGAAGGGTTTACCAAATCCCTAAAATGTCTGACTCTTTCTTAATGTTGGCCCAATCTAAACATCCCTATTGTTTAAAATATTTCACTTGTTTCCTATAACAGTTAGTATGATCCTTATTTATGAAACTGATTTCTCTATCTAAAGTCCTGTAGATCAGGGAATCTTGATCTGGGTTCCTGGATCCCTTGGTCTGTGGATAGATTTCAGGAGATATATGAACTTTCATGGGAAATTCAGCATTTCCTTTAACACTTAAAAATATTATTCTGAAGTGTCCATAGGCCTCACCAAAATAACAAGAGGATTCCATGGCACAGAATGGTTAAAAATTCCTCTATAGATATATAGCTGAGCCTCCTCCTTTCTAGAAGCTATAAGATTTGGGAACCAATCAATCTAAGCCACCCTATTTCTACCCCCAGTTTCAAGTCCCTAAGATACACTTAACAAAGGCTTCCCTTTTCAAGCTAAACTTCTCTTTCTATCCCAATTCCCAGATCTTCTGGAGGCCCTCCCATCAGTTTCTGGTTTCTGGGCCTCCAGTCATTTCTAAACACACCACACACAGCTAGAGTCCAATACAGTATGGACACCTTTGCTTTGTTCTGCAGTTCTGAGCCTTCTACTTGGAACCCTAAGTTTCTGGGTCATAGCTCAGGACTCTTTTATAGGGAAATTACTTTTGGGATTCCAGCTTTAAACAATGACAATACAACACAAATTACTCATAAAATTAATACCCAAAAGTAAACAATTTACCACTCCCCATACCAGCATCATCTGGAACCAGTAAATTATCATATTAGCCCTAAGTATTTATTATTTACATTTTTCCAAAGTTTGAGAAAATGGAATATAGATATCCTCTGTATATAACTATATATGTTGATTATTCCCCCAAAATGAATATAGAAAAATGGATGATGGATATTATTTTAGCAACCAAGAAAAGAAATTTAAGAAATTTAAGTTTGGTCCCAGACAAGACTTAAGAATGTATACCTCATCTCCTTCCCCTCTTTGAAGAGGTGGGTAACTGTGAGTATGAAACATTATATATACTATCAGACATGATTAATTGGCTTGGCTTAACTGTTATTTTTTCATATTTTAAAAAATATTTTGTACAAGGAATGACTCACTGGAAGAGAAAGGGAAGATTCAGAAAGGAAGATAATATAAAATCAAAATAAATCAATTAAAATAAGATTTTTCAAAATAAATTTATTCGTTGAATATGATAAGAATGCAATGAAACATGTTTAACAAAAATAAGCCTGAGAGGAAAGTGAATAATGAACTTGACTTAGTTAATATGTAGATGATTTTGAATAGTTCCAAAAAGTACTTTAATATCGCTCTCTCTCTCTGTTTCTTATTCAAATATAATACTTTGCATTTTGATACTCTCTCTCCCTAAGAAGCAAATGCATAGACAATGGAACCTTGATTTACCTGAAGGACCTGGTTTGTCTGAAAACTTTTCATGCCTGGTTAACTATGTTGGGGATGGGGGTTGGGGAGGGGGGGAAATGGAGTCAGGAAGATGAAGTTTAAGCAAAAAGTTGTTACTGATAATCCAGCTCTCCTCCTACCTTATTGAATATGATTATGCTGAACATAACTGAAAGGGTGAAGTTGTACAAATGCAATGTTTTTGAAACTCAAAACATACAAACAGAATTCGTCATCATCCATCCTAAACCCAGCTCCTTCCCATATGTCACTATTTCTGTGGAGAACACTACCATCCTCTTAAATCACCTAGATTTGTAGAAGTTCAGGAGTCACCCTAGACTTTCTCTCAACTTCCATATTCAATCATTTTCCAAGTCTACTCAATTCTTCTTTCATATCCCTCCTTTCACATCCTCACATTCTCTTCTCTTCACTCTGATAGGCAAAGCCCTAATTAGGTCCCTTCCATTCTAATAAACTTTCTTTAGGAATGGGGGGAGGGAGGGAGGGGAGAGAGAGATTCATACTTAACCATTAGAATGTAAGTTCCTTGAAGGCAGGAACTGTTTTTGTCTTTTCTTAGCACAATGTGAAATACACAGTGATTGGTTAATTGATTGAGTTAAGCTCTAAGAGACTCCTGAAGACCTTCTTAACTCAAAGATTTTATTTGTACTTCTCTTAGAACATATTCTGAAAGCTGTCTCATTGCCTTGCAATACTATACTAGTAAAAATAATTACTAGCATTTATATAGGTTTTTAAGGTTTGGAAAGTATTTTACACATATTATTTTATTTATTCTCACAACAACCCTGGGAGATAGATATTTTTATTATCCCCATTTTACAAAGGGGGAAATTGAGGCAAGCAAAGGTTACATGACTTACCCAGAGTAATACAGTAAGTATCTGAGGTCAAATTTGAATAAAGGTCTTCCTGACTCTACGTGCAAGCACTCTACCCACTGTACTACATACCTGTCCCTTCATTACTATGATTCCCAAAAACATTGTCTGTCTTACTGTACTCTGTTTAGAAGGCTTTGTAACAGGCCATTGACCTTTCAGGGAATGGAGGAAGAAAGATGATTCCTCCTTGTGGAGCCTACTACCCCTGCATCTAGACCTGAGATCCTCCAGAGAGATGATGGGCTCTCCAAGGGACTTCCTTCCCTCAAAACTCCATGGTCTGGGAGTCTCTGGGGAATAAAATGCCTTTCCCCCTGCTGTGATTTCACCAACAGTATAACTATCCTCTGAAACTTTGCCACTTCCCAAACAACAACAGAATTTGCCCCAGGTCCAATTTTAGCTAATTAGGGCTTTAATTTACTGACTCCGGCTGACCATTCCCCATACTTGAAATGTACTCCTTTCTCATCTCCATTTTTCAAAGCCCTTCTCTTTCTTCCAGGCTCAACTCAGGTAACACCTCTTCTGTGATATTTACCTCTATCACCCCACCTCAAATAGCCCTAAAGGCCTTTGTCTATATCCCTTTTAACTCCATTACACCCAACCACATCTTATACTTATCTGTATACTTGCCCTATACCTCCCAATAAAATATTTGCTCCTTTAGAGCAGAGATTGCCTTGTTTAAAAAAAATGTATTCCCAAAACCTAGCAAATATGATTTACACAGAGTAAAGATTTCATAAATGGTTGTTTAATAGCCTAACTGGTTTCTCTATATCCTCAAATCCATTAATGCAACACTCCCAGATGAGTCTTTCTGGTACTGAGTTCTGATTACATCATTCTACTGCTCAAAAACCTTCAGAAACTTAATCTAGTAAAATCTAAATTCCTCAGTTTGTCATCCAAACTTCACAGGACAGCTATAAAGTGCAGTGAATAGAAAACCAGGCCTGGAATCAGGAAGATCCTAAAAATTCAAATTTGGCCTCAGACACGTACTAGCTGTTTAACCCTGGACAAGTCCCTTAACCTGTTTGCCTCAGTTTCCTCATCTGTAAAATGGGGGTAATAATAGCACCTACATCCCAGAGTTATTATAAGGATAGAAGGAGATATTTAGAAAGTGTTTAGCACATTGCCTGGCATGTAGTAGGCTCTATATAAATATTAGCTATTTAATCATTATTATTATTATTAGTCCAAGGCTCTTGGACTAATCTCACATTAATCCTTTTCATGTCTCCTATAACTCCTTCCAAAAGGGAACACTCCATGCCCTCAGAAAGAGTTCCATGTTTTTCCATCCCTATGCCTTTGGTGGCTTTGTTGAGCTAAATTGTTGTGGAATTACAGATCTGGAATTCCAGATTTCAAAGTTCAGACTAAATGTCACCTCCATAAAATCTTCTCTCCTCCAGGGTCAGATGCTCCTTCTCCCTCTTGAAAACGTTCATAGCACTCTGTGCTTCTCTTTCCTTACTGATAATGTTCATCAAATCATAAACTAAGAGCCAAAAAGAACCTTAAAAGTCATCAAGGCCAACTCCTTTATTTTACAGAAGAGGAAACTGAGGCTGAAAGGAGTTGACTATCCTTGTCCAAGGAATCATAAATAGATGTGGCAAAGTTTGAACTCAGGTCTTCTTGGTTCAAAGCCCAACACTCTATCCACTATGCCACCATTCAAATCAACTCAGTTCAACATTTATTCAAGCATTTATTAAGTACCTACTATATGCAACATTCTAAGCCAGATGTTGAAGATACAAAACAAAAGTGACAATGTCCCTGCTCCCAAGCCACTAATATTCTCCTGGAAAGCTATAGCACATACACAGATTAGTAAGGGAAGAGTAGAGGAGACATCTATCCAAAATAATCTCAGTTGAGGAAAAGGACTAATGATCAGGGGTGTCAGGAAAGGTCTCATGAAGGATATAGCACCTGAGTGGGATCTTGGAGGGAACTAAAGATTTTCAGAGGTGGAGGTGAGGAGGGAGATAATACCAGGCAGATTTCAGGACAACCTATGGAAAGGAGCTGAGGTAGACACAGAATGGCATGTATGACTGTAACATAGAATGTGTGAGAGGAGCTGTGATATCTATTCTTTCCTACTAGATGGTAGAAAGAGTAAGCCCCTTTAGGACAGGGACTGTGTCCTCTTCTGGTCAGTGTGGGTAGAATGGTGGATAGAATACTGTACTTAGAGTCAAACAAATCATAGGTTAAAATTCCCACCTCCAACACCTAACTACTTGTGTAACTGTGGGTAAGTCCTTTAGATAACATATGTGAAGCTCTTTATAAATCTTAAGTGCTTTATAAATGTAAACTGTTCATTCCTATTCTCCTGTGATTCCTCCACAATGCCTACCACATATGCCTCACACATTGGCATCCACTAAATGTTGTGCTAAAGCCCACTGAAGTAAAACGCAAAAGATTTACAGAATCTGAAGAGAAATCTAGAATTCTATAGACCCTGCTCCCTCACCCTACCTGCTGCTTTGGGCACATGACTTTAGCTGAATAATATACCATGATCTATATCAGATAAAATAGTTTTCAGAAATATTCAGATGATTGAGAGTAACTAGCCCTCAAAGATCTCTTGGAGACTAAATAAAATTTATTGTGATCCACAACTCAAAATGAGACCAATAGTGCATTACTGTAGGTGAGAATGTTTCAGATATAAATACTTTAGCCCCTTACAAATAAATTATTGGCTTTTTCCTGTGTATACCAAGAGTAGAAATTTTGAGTTCCTAATGTTTTAATCTGAGCCAAATTATTAAGTGACTGAATACTTAAAAAGAATACTACTGTGCAATGGATGACAAGAAAAATACATGAAGATGACATTTAAGTCAATAAACATTTGATATTCTAGATTTTTTTTCATGAAAATCAGAACTTTATACATGTGACGTTACAGGGGAGTGGTGGAAATTGAAAGAAGGAGACTGGTCAACTTGAGTGGACAATTGTCAGTTCTCATTTAAGATACTTCATGGAAATCCTTAAGAAAAACAAACTTTTCAGTGCCATGTTAATTTTTAAATGACATCCATTAATATGAGTACTCACCCAATTAATAACTCATATCTCTTGAATTGTGAGACTTATGGTATTGACACACTGTGTCACATAGTGTGAATTCCTAAAGGCTGAGGACAATCAAGCTGGCTCCCTCTAGTGGTTATACAGTGAGTGCCACACAACGGTACTCGATAGGACCCAGTTCTTCATAGATGTGAATATTGGACAATCAATGAAAGCCAGAGTGACTTGGGTTTAAAGCACGATCTTTAAGAAAAAAACCTAGCCCGTAAACCCCAAGATATCTTGCAAGGTTTCAGTGATCAAAATTTATGTTCCTTTGGGCAGAGCACTGGCAGGTAAGGGTAGAGGAAGAGGGAGCTGTGCTGACCAACTGGAACTGGCCAGTTGGGTCCCTAGTGGGGCATCTAGTACTACTCACAAGTTGTTGTTTATCCTTTGTTCTCAAAGAGGACCATGACATCAGGAGGGTGATACCATGACTTGCAAGTGAATTGGATTTAAGTGAGAGAAGGCTGTACAAAGTCACCAGCCTCACTTTCTCCTCCAGAGCCATCTGGGCCCAGTGGCAAGATATTGACCAAAATGACTGGGGATGGCCCCAGATGCAGTGGGAGAACTTGGCCTTTTTAAGCTAAGTGAGCCTGAAAGTGAGAAAGATATCTTAGGATTTACAGGCCAGATTTCTTTCTTAAGGACCATGCCTTAAACCCAAATCACTCTGGCTCTCATTGATTGGCGAACAATAGATCCCAGCCCAAGCCCCACCTGGTCATCCTTTGGGCTCTGATGGCTCAGAGTGAAAGTAAATGGCAATTGTTTCTATTTTGACCAGAAACCCTGAGGGTCTTCTCCTCCCAGATTGATAGATTTTTTTTTTTTGACTAGGTAAAAGAGGCCACTCTTTGCCTCATTTCTTGTCTAGCCTTAATCACTGAATGGAGTTGCTTCCATCCAGCTGAGACCTGGGAAAGACCTTACCTTAAAAAGGCCAAGGTCTCCCATTGCATCTAGGGCCATCTCTAGTCATCCTGATCTGCATCTTGCCCTAACTGCACAGCACTGCCTCACTTAAATCCAATTCACTTGCAAGTCATGGCATCTTCCCAATGCCAAACAACAAGATATGCATGAGAACGAAATGGGGAAGGGGGTGGTTAGGAGGTAGAAGGAGTCATTGGATTCTGTGAAACAACTAATACGCCAAAAAATTGTGATTTCATCAGTGTTGTGGGCGCTCCTTCCACCAAAGTAGACGCAACTTCCCACTCTAGCCCCCCAAACTTAGTAAATGGTCTTTCATAAGATTCTGAGAATAAAAATGTATAACTTTGCAACCAATACAGTGATAAGTCTATGACAACTTAGCCAACTTAGACAACAACAAATACATGGTTCTGTAGTCAAGTCCTTAGGGAGCGAAGTAGGACTTATCAGAGCTTATGCTAGGCTGGGATAGCCTTCAAAATATCACAGTGATGGTAATTAATTATTGTCCTTCATTCTCCAAGAGGACCAAAATGACATCACCATGTTGGAGTCAAGCCACAAAGAACCATCAGAATATACCACTATTAACACTTTACACTTAAATGTTGCTTTACAAGGTATTTTCTTCACAACACTCCTGTGAGGTGAGTATTAAAAGATTATTGTTCCCATTTTACATATAAAGAAACTGAGCTTTGGAAAGGCTAAGTGACTTGCTTAGGACTATCTTGTAGCAAAATTCTCCTGATTCCAAGTCCTGTGACCTTTCCATTATATCACATTTGCAGCAAGGTGGCAAAATGAATAGAGTGAGGAAGACTTGAGTTCAAATCTAACATGACACTCATTAGCTGGGTGACCCTCAACAAGGCTCTTAACCTCTGTTTGCCTCAGTTTCCTCAACTGTAAAATAAGGATAATAATAGCACTTACCTCCCAGTATCATAAGGATCAAATGAAATAATAATTGTAAAGTGCTTTAGCACATTGCCTGGTACATAGTAAATGCTATATAAGAGTTATTATTATTATTGCCTCCATCTTCATTTCACAAGGATTCCTCGCTTCCCACACACTGTGACAACTTGGTTTGGAAACTATCATTTACATGCACAAATGAAAAACATATTTCTGCATTCTTTTTTTTTTAACTAGGCAATAGGGTTAAGTGACTTGCCCAGGGTCACTCAGCTAGTAAGAGTGTCTGAGGCCAGATTTGAACTCAGATCCTCCTGAATCCAGGGCCAGTGCTCTATCCACTGTGCCACCTAGCTGCCCCAATATTTCTGCATTCTTAACAGTCAATTGTGAAAGTATTCAGAAAGTTTAATATTTTTCCATTGATAGTATTGGTGGTAGGTTTCATTTTCTTTAGCCCATGATTGCTAGAGCTATATGTTTTGCATTTCAAGCATTTCAACTTACTGGAGGGAAAGGATGGAAATCAAAATCACTTGGGCACTTAGAAAAACAAATAACCCTTCCTTGGCAGTAGAGCAAGGATCCAACCAGCAGCCAGTCATGGATGGGGTACTGAAAATAAAAAACATCGTTCTTCATGCTGACATAGAAACTTTCATTAGAGAATCTCAAAATATTTTAATGCCCCTTCCAAAGGTCTTGTTTCCACAATTATCATATCAGAATAACTAAAATGTTCTGTGTAAAACACAGAAATGTTGCTCTTTTCTGGAAAAATTTTAAACAACTATTTCATTTGAGCAAGATGAAAAAGTAAAAATGATCTGGAATCATCTGTCACCCCCAAAGTTAATGGCAAACATTATCCTTTGCAACAAGCCTGTCATCTTTCTGAAGATACCATAAGCAATGTTTCTGTGAGCATGCTCTGTTTGGGAAGCCATCTGCTTGCTTTGGAAAGATGACTGCAAGTATAATCTACTTATAGAAAACGCCATCAGAATTGCTTCAACACCAGTGAGCTAAATGAGAGGGGGGAAATATCCAAGCTGAACCTCAGAAACATGATTAAATTGAAATAAGCATTATAAGTCTGCATAGTGATCCAGGTGCCCAGAACAATTTCCTTACCTCCTACTGATAAAAGAATCATTTTATGAACCAAAATATCACTGCTTGTGTATTCTCATAGCTATTCTCTGCTGTTTTCTGCTACTAAGATATATGTGTGTAAGGAACTGATGGAGATTAGTGGGAATGCATCTACATACATAATTTATGTGTGTGTATATATACACACACACATATATATATGTTCATATAAAACCACTCATTCTATGAACCAAAATAAGTTATATCCTGTTGATTCTCATAGTTATCTCACTTCTTTCTTCTACTGATATATGTATATATGTATATAGAGAGACACATGCATGTACATTCATATACCTACATCATACATATATTTTATGTATAAATATATACACACACAATACATCATGTACACAAACCATTCTATAAACTAAAATAAGTCACCCTTTGTTGATTCTCAGTTATCTCTACCATTGTTCTGTTAGATATAAATATAGATGTATGCATATGTTTGTACTTATATATGTATATACACACATATATGAATACTCCCGAACATTTTCACCACCATCCAAACCTGTGATTTCATTGGAGAAATTGCCCTACTGAGAGCACTGACTCCACTAATGCAGATCAGTGGTTGCTCTGTAACTTGTGGTCTTAAAAGGTTACCTGGGACATTGAGAGGTTAAGTGAGTTGCCCAGGGTCACACAAGCAGATGTGAGAGTGGAAAGACTTGAATCCAGGACTTTCTGACTATTTCTTCATCCTTTCTGAGTGTTCTTATTGAGATAACAGAATCCAAAAGTTGGAATGGACCCCAGAGGTCATCTAATATGAGCCTTGTTTAAAGTGTGCTAAGAAATAACATTCAGTTTCAACAAAATGGTAAAGCTAAAGGTATTTAGTTATATTTCAGATAAAATTTGAATAAGTAAAACAAATATTGTTAATGCAATAAAACATACTTTGAAACATTTTAGCAGCTAAAGAACTGATTTTAGAGCTGAAGGACAAGAGTTCAAATCCTGACTTGGATGTTTACTACCTGAAAGTGACCTTGGACAAGTCACTTAACAACCTCCCTAGGTCTTGGTTTCCCCATCTTGTAAAATGAAGGGGTCTGTACTAAATGGCCTCTGAGGTCTCTCCTGGCTCAAAATGTACAGTCCTATGATCAATACTCCATATGAATTTTCTCTGAATAATAAATGACCTTGAAAATTTGAATCTATGTAACTGTTAGGATATATATGCCAAAATAATAAAGGAATATCTAGACAACCCAACTAATGCAATATAAAATTGGGACTGTCAACAACTCTAGAAAGATACTTTTCAAATGTACCTCAATCTTTTGGCAGTTGTTTAGTCATGCCAAATACATCACTGATGGAAACTATTGGTAATTCATATGAGAAGAAACTAATTCTCCAAAGTGCTCCTGAAGTTATGCTAAAGAATGAATATGTCATCACAAAAGAAACCATTTACAGTAACAGTGGTCAGCTAGAATCATGGTCTCAACTGATTACTCTGCTACAATGTGCTCTGGATTTCAGAAGGTAAAGGAGTTCTAATGATAAGAAAAAAAGGTCCAGAAATTTCCTTTTACTTGAAAAAAAAATGTGAAGGTGCCTTTAGCCTGGCTCCAAGTCCATAACACTTCTAAATAGATTGAGATGTTGTCTTTTGAGGAAATTTTATGGTCTGCCACTAGTACCCTAGTCAATGATCCATGGCACAAGTATATTCTTGACATTGAGTTAAATTTCACTTAGACTGTTATTAGCGATACCTGTATCAAAAGGATAATTTTGTTTAACCTGCTGCACCCCCCAATCCAGCCCCCAAGCACTTTTATTCTTAATGCTTTATCTGCTACTAAAAGAAATGTTTGTCTTCTTATAAAGGTTTACAATGAGGAAGAAGCCCAATGTGTACCACCCATAGTTGCTGAACTGATGAATTCTCATTAGTGAACACTGTTGGGGCCTCATATTTGGAAAGGTACTCTCTGTTGCTTCAAAAAAATATTATTCTGGGCTTCCTAGGTTATTTTTATTTCTACCATTAAAATCTAAGATTTTCTCTCCCAAAACATGGAACTTTCTTAACACTTTAAAGTTAAGATTCAAGCCATATACCGCATCAAATTACAAGCTACACTTACAAGATAAAAGTTTGATTTGACTTTCAGTGGACAGCGTGGATGAAGAGGAGCATTCCTAACCCTAATTGTAAGTTCACAGCAGTAATATACGTTACTCTAAGACATACATCTCCACAGCACAGCTCCTGTTGTCTTTAGGAAAGATACATGGTTAAATACAGCACTCAAGCTGTCACAACTTTCCCCCTGAAAATCATTTTAGGACTCTTTTTCAGATCAACTTTGTAAGTAATTTTAAAAATTATTCCTACATATATGCTCTGTATGTATGCCCCAGCCCTTGTAATAGCACCACTCACATTTACTAGGAGCGTCCCTTAATTCCTAAGCAATCTTTGTAGCTTTCCTACTCTTCATTATGTCACAAGGCCAAGAGGACTCAGGCTGTGTATTCAGAATTCCACACCTAGAGTCCATAGATACATGTTCTAAGGTCCTTCCCATTCCCCCCCCCCCAAAAAAAAATAGTGCAGTGAGACTGGATAAAACACTGGGCTGGGAGTCAGGAAAATCTGAGTTTACATCCTACCTCAGACACTTACTAGCCATGTGACCCTGGACAAGTTATTAGACCTCTCCCGACCTATAAAATGAGAGCACTAGACCTCTAAGGGCACTCCTGGCTCTAAACCTATTCCTTATGAAAAACTGAAATAATAAGAACAAAAGGAAGAGTATTCTAAATTGCTTAAGAAGAAATTTAAGCAACCGATGCCCAATTTCTTTTATGCACATGAACAGATGATTAATTTTATAACTATTTTAAATTGTTATCATAAATGATTTTCCTAAAAAGTATATTTTGAAATGTAAGTAAGAGAATTGACAGGTCATTTACTTTTTTTTAAAATCCCAAAGATAATTTGGTTAGTGTCTAAGACAAAGTAGAATCAAGATGCATTCGTTGATAATAATGACCTGTCTAAACTTTACAAAAGAGTTGCCTCAACAACGTTGTGGAGCAGGTAGTGAATCCATTCACACCCCCAACATACTGACAGGATAACTAATGCTCAGGAAAATTAAAGGACTTGCCCAGAGTCTTCAAGCTAACAAGTGGTAAAGCCAGGACTTAACGAGGGTCGTCAGATTCCAAGAGCAGTGATCTTTCCTCCTAGACTGCTCTTGCCAAGATTAAATTTGCAATATCGTGTAAAGAAAGCAAAGACATAGAAGCCAAAGGAATAATAAAAAAAAACAAAAACATAACATGGCTCAAAATCAAATTCTGGCTGGTGTGCATACCAAAAAGAACAATAAGCACACTTCAATCAATGAATAAACATTTATTAAGCACCTAGTATGTGCCAGGCTCTGCTCTAAACACTTTGAACTTGAGTTTTCGTAACAATTACACAAAGACAAATAATTTGTTCATTTTAAGCAAAATATTCTCTTTTGATTAAAGTCAAAAGTACCCATCAGTAAAGAAAGCTGAATTTAAATTTTTGTCAGTTTACGGCAGTTTCCTCTACCTGCTTCATTATGCAAGGAAGCGGCAAATCGAGTCAAATCAACAAGCGTTTATCAAATGCTTCCTATGTGCTAGACTTCGGATAAAATGACTGGCACAACCAGTCCCTGTTCTCAAGGAGCACACATTCCGGTGGGGGGAGGGAACACTGAAACAAGATACGTACAAGAAATCTGCACAGTAGATCATGGATAGCCTCAGAAAGCAAGCACTAGCATTGCGGAGGACTGGGAAAGGGTTATTGCAGAAGGCTGGAGTTGAGCCTCGACTTGTAGGAAGCCGGAGATGCCAGGAGCAGAGGGGACGAGAGAGAGCGTTGTAGGAGCAGGAGCTAGCAGTGAAAATACACGCAGTTGAGATTTGGAGTACCATTTGGAAGAAACAGCAAAAAAGGCCAGTGGCGGTGGATTGCAGAGTAGGTGAAGGGGAGTAAAGCGTACCCAGACAGGAAAGTAGGGAGAAAAGGTTGTGAAAAGCTTCAAAAACCAAACAGGATTTTCTCTTTGATCGGTAATAGGGAGCCCCAGGAGCAAATTAAGTAGGGCCAGAGGGGAGACAAGAGTCATACCTGAGTTTTAGGAAGATCGCTTTGGCAGCTCAGCGGAGGCTGGCCTGGAGGGGGGAGAGATTTCCAGCCAGGAGAACAAGTAGCAGACTTTTGCCATAGTCCGGGCTTGAGGTGATGAGGTGACTTGGGGTTCTTAAGACTTTGCCAACAGAGCCTGACTTCTAGCCCGGGATGGCAAGATCAAAAGGCTTCAGTTAACGGCCTAGGTGATAACCTGAATGCCTTTGGCCTGAGGACAGGCTTGGCTAAATATGGAAAAGCTCCAGCACCGGAAATTGGGCCAGGTAACAAATTTTTGTTTAGTTACTTATGAAGACAGTCTACTGAGGTGTGGAGGGGATATGATGTTTCATTGATAAAAGCATAGAGTTCCTGAAAAAGGTTTCAGAGAAATACATCTGATTTCACCACAGAGACTCATTTCAGACAACAATTTCATGGTCTGACATCTGAGACTGATGCCATGGGGTCTTACTTAACAAATTATTATCCTTTTAAATTGAAAGAACTGGGGGCAGTTAGGTGGCCCAGTGGATATAGTGCTAGGTCTGGAGTGAGGAGGACTCATCTTCCCGAATTCAAATCCAGCCTCAGACACTTACTAGCTGTGTGACCCTGAGCGAGTCATTTAACCCTGTTTGCCTCAGTTTCCTTGTCTATAAAGTGTGCTGGAGAAGGAAATGGCAAGCCGCTCTAGCACCTTTGCCAAGAAAACCCCAAATGGGGTCATGAAGAGTTGGGCACAACTGAAACAACTGAACAACAAAGAACAGGACCTGATTTATGAATTTGCTAAAAGTTCTTCTCTATTCTGCACATTATGACCAGTCATTCTTCATTCTTGACCTATGTCATTCACGTCACTAATGCATGGATGAAAGGTGTAACTAGCCATAGACACACTTTGCGCAGGACACAGAAAAGGCTGGTTATACCTTTCTTTTTCTGATCAGATGTAAACTCATCCAGCCTGAACTTTGAATTGTCAAGAACTATATAAAAAGTAGAATGAATTTATTTAAAGCCTCAATTTTTAAGGAGACTAGTTGTTCTGATTTCAACACATCTTCAACTTTCAACACTTCAACACTTTCCTTGGACTTTTATTTAGAAAAGTGTTACCAATAAACAGAAATTTTTAAAAGTATCATTTAAAAGTAAAACAGGACCCTAAACATAAAAATATAAAAGAGGCATTCTATGTGACTGTAATGATGAGAATGTGTAGTGTCAAGAATTATCATCTTGCCCACCAGGTGGCTCCCATGTGTTGGACTTGGGTGTGCAATCTATAAATACACACTCATAGAGATACATATAAACACCCCACCAAAAAAAATCATGTAATCATAAGGCTAGATGACCTCTGAAATCATTTCCAACTTTGATATCCTATAATCCTAACACCAGAGAACACTTGCTAGATTGCCCTGTTTGTAGGTAGACCTTTATCTGGAAAGAATAATAGATTTGGGGTCAGGCGACCCCTTGTTATTCAGTCGTTTTTCAGTCATGTAAGACTCTCTGTGACCCCACTTGGGGTTTTCTTGGCAAAGATACTGGAGTGGTTTGCCATTTCCTTCTCTAGTTCATTTTACAGATGAGAAAACTGAGGCAAACAGGGCACTCCAGGCCCCACATTCCAACCACTGTGCCATGTAGCCACAAACAATCCTAACTGGGTTCACTTATTGACTCTGCCATGTACAATTTGAATTTAGGCAAGCTATTTAACTTCTCTGAGGCTTTATTTATTGTCTATAAAATAAAAGAGTTGGATTAGATGATCTCTAAGAAAGATCCTTTCCATTTCTGAACTCAATGGTTTGGAGCTATAAAAGCACAGAAAGTTAAAAATCTGATCAATGTATATATTAACAGAGATAAAACAGAGGGTTTCAAGTTATGCAAGAAGAACTCTCTTCTAAGTGGGGCAAAAGTCAAAGGAGACATTATGGAAATTGTACTGAGTCCTCCTTGAAGGAGGAAAAGAATTTCCAGCAATCAATTAATCAGTGAGAATTTCCTAAACCCTAGGTGTCAGGTACTATACTAAGTTCTGGGAATACAAAGAAAAAGCAAAAACTTTCCCTGCCTTCAAGGAACTTGCCCTCTAATGAGAGAGATAACATGGATAAATCTGTAAACACAAGATAAATATGGAGTACATGGAAGGTCACATTAGAGAGGAAGAGAACTAGGAAAGGGTTCTTGGAGGAGGTGGCAGTTAATCTGAGTCCTAAAGGAAATTAAGAAAAAATGAAGAGTTAGAGATAAGGGGGAAGAATATTCCAGGATTGGGAAAGACCTAGTGTAAAGTCTTGGACACAGGAGATGGAGGGGTGTGTATGAGGAGCCTCCAATAAGCTATCGTGTCTGGACCATGGAGTATGTGGAGAGGAGTAAAATATTAATAATAATAGATTACATTTATATAGCATTTGAGGGCAACTAGTGGCACAGCAGATAGAGCACTGGTCTATAGTCAGAAAGATTTCAGTTCAAATCCAGCCTCAGATACTTAATAGCTGTGGGCAAGTCACTTAACCCTGTTTGCCTCAGTTTCCTCATCTGTAAAATGAGCTGGAGAAGGAAATGGCAAACCACTCCAGTGTCTTTGCCAAGAAAATTCCAAATGGGGTTATGAAGAATTAGACATGACTGAACAACACCTTGTCGCCTTATTTTCTTAGCGTTGGCTCCAGTGACAATATTGCAAGTATTTATATGCAATGAGCCTCAAAATAGCCATGAAAAGACTAGACAAAACCACGTTTCTCTCCTTGAAGAGATGTTTAGGAAATTGTACTGTTGGTATAAATAAGTTCACAAAATGTGGAGGAGGCATGTTATCAACCAAGATGGGGAATTTAAATGAGTATAAAAAATATTGAATGGAATAGTATACAACCAAGACTGAAGTCCTTCAACACCAACAGACTGGGAAAATTTTCACAAGACCCAATCAGCTGGCAAAGGTATCATGGATAGTAGACTGCTTCTATCCGTTATTACTAGTTCTTTCATAGGAAACATAAAAGAAAAAAAAAAAAACGCAGTTATCCAATTAGTCACTGAGGCAAAATCTAATTGTCCTGAGGTGATCCTACAGAATGCACACAGATCTACGCTCACTAATGGAGTTGATTGTCCATTAAAATCCTATCCTGATGACTAATCATGGAATAATAACAGGGAAAGACGCCTGGATTAGGAATGACAAGACATAGATTTGAGTCTCAGCACTTCCACCAACTAGCTTTGTGACCTGGGAGTAAATTAATTCCCTGTCCCTTTCCAGGCATCAGTTTCCCTCTCTATAAAATGAGAGGATTGATCTCCAAGATTCAGCATTTTCTGATTCCATCTTCTTTACTTTTTTGACTTGAATTTCCAACATTTTTTTTAAAAGGAACCAGGGTGACACCCAAAAAAGAATGCTTAACAATTTGAGAAAAGAACAATGAATTCTGGAAGCTATCTGATGTCCCTTTAAGAAGTGTGACTGCAGAAGCATGTTATTGAACTTGAGAGTTTGGTTTCTGCCCTCAGGTTTTTGGAGGGATTTTTTGGTCATATATTTTAATACATCTGCTAATGGCAACAGCAAGGGTCTCAGACCAACAGACATTTTTCCCCACCGTCTCCTTCCAGACCACCCTCTTTAACCCTCACCAACAAACACACTTTTTCTTTCTCTCTTGAAAAGGCATTGAGCAGGAGCTGCATTGCAGTCTAATGTAAGCCTGCAAACACTGAATAAGATAAATGCTAGTGACCAGCAAATCACCACCTTGCTGCACTCTTTTAGACAACACTGCTCATTCCTACCAAATGCTCAGGGGAGGGGGTGTCTTATTGAATAATTTATTGGAAAACACAAAATCCCTTAGTTACCATATGAAAATTGTTCACAATGCAAAACAATTATATAAAGACAAAGGCATCAATAGAACATGCATTTTAAATATTGAATTGAATTAGTGAAAGCCTAGATAATTGTTAGGCTTTTTTTTTTTTAATCAGAAACTACTTTATCAGAATCTACTATGATTCTTCCAATCAAAACTCCCTTTGGGAGTTTCCTTACCAGACTTCTACTAATTCTCATGCTATCTCTGGTCTCCCCAGGTATTCTCCCACCAGAGTCTTGATCATAAGGTATGTGAAGGTAAATTTTGATGGTCAAAAGCTACCTAGTTAACTTGGGGTTTACTGGCTAGATTTCTTTCTCAAAGACCGAGCCTTAAAAACAATTCAATCTGGATATCATGGATTGGACAATAGGTCCCTGCCCAAGCATTACTTTAAGGATTATTTTTGGGGCCCTCCTGGCTCTGAGTGAATGTAGATAGTAACTGTTTCTCTTTTGGCCAGCAACCTGAGGGTCTTCCCCTCCCAGCTTGATTTTTTTTTTAAATTAAAGGGGCCATCCCTTGACTCACTTCTTAAAGAGGCCTATTCAGTGACTGGGCATTGCCTCGAACAAAGTGAGAACCTGAAAAGACCTTAGCTTAAAAGGGCCAAGGTCTTCACTGAGTGCATCCTGGGCCATCTCCAGCGGTCTTGATGAATATCTGGCCACTGTACCCAGATGGCTCTGGAGGAGAAAGTGAAGCTGGTGACTTTGCACAGCCCTCCCTCACTCAAATCAAAGTCAATTACAAGTCCTGTCATCATCTCCCTGATGTCATGGTCCTCTTTGAGAATGAAGGACAAATCACACAACCACAATGACAGCAGGCAAGTCAGCTAACCTTTCTAAGCCACAATTTCTTCATCTATAAAGTGGGGATAATAATACTTAACCTATCCATAGTTTAAGCATAGTTTTAGGGTTATTGTGAGGAAAATGCTTTGCAAACCTTACTGTGCTATGGAACTGGAAGGCAGAATCATTATATGAGAAAATACTTCTATGGAAGCAACTAGGTGGTGCAGTGGATAGAGCACTGGGCCTGGAATCAGGAAAGCCAGAGTTCGAATCCAATCTCAGACACTAGCTGTATGACCCTGGGCAAGTGACTCAACTCTGTTTGCCTCAGTTTCCTCATCTGTAAAATGAGTTGGAGAAGAAAATGGCAAACCATTCCAGTATCTTTGCAAAGAAAACTCCATAGACCTTATGGTCTGTGGGCTCATGAAGAGTTAGAGATGAATGAATAACAACCTCACTTTACACAATAGAACTTACTGGAATTTTACATATAACTGGGGTTTTTTTTGTTTTTTTTGCAAATTATATTGTTCCAGTAATAAAATTTTCAGAGACAGGTTATCTTCATTTCCAGTGGGGCTTTAAATTGTAGCAGCATTAACATCTTTCTCTTAAGCGACTCTACTCATAGCTCCAACTGCCAGTGCTTGGCTAGTTGATTGACTCTACAGCCTATTTCTGGAGGAGATAAGGGTCCACTGGTAATCATCTAAATGTAATAGGAGAGTCACCATTTAAAAGAACCATTTTTTTAACATTAGCTATTTATTATTTTAATAGTATTTTTCCCAATTACATGTCGACAATTTTTAACATTCATTTTTACATTTTGAGTTCCAAATTTTTCTCCTTCCCTTTCTCCCCTCCTCTCTTCCTAAAATGGTAAGTAACTAGATATAGGTTATACACATGCTATCATGTAAAACATACTTCCATATCAGTCACAGTCATGAAAGAAGAAACAGATCAAAAGTAAAAAAGAAACATCAAAAAGAATAATGTAAGTGAAAAAGTATACTTCAATCTGCATTCAAAGCCCATCAGTTCTTTATCTGGATGTGGATAGCATTTTCCTTCTTGAGTCCTTTGTACTTGTCTTGGATCACTGTGTTCCTGAAAAGAGCTGAGTCATTCATAGTTGATCATCAAACAACATCGCTGATACTGTGTACAATGTTTTTCTGGTTCTGCTCACTTCACTTTATATCATTTCATACAAATCTTCCAGGTTTTTCTGAAATCTTTTTGTTCATTATTTCTTATTGCACAATAGTATTCCATTAAATTCATATAGCACAGCTTGTTCAGCCATTCCCCAATTGATGGGCATCCCCTCAATTTCCAACAGTTTGCCACCACAAAAAGAGCTGCTATAAATACTTTTGTACATATGGGTCCTTTTCACTTTTTATGATCTCTTTGGGATACAGACCTTGTAGTGGTATTGCTGGATCAAAGGGTATACAGTTTGGTTGCCCTTTGGACATAGTTCCAAATTGCTCTCCAGAATGATTGGATCAGTTCAAAACTCCACCAACAGTGCATTAATGTCCCAATTTTCCTATATCCTCTCCAACATTTAGCATTTTCCTTTTTTTGTCATATTAGCCAATCTGATAGGTGTGAAGTAATACCTCAGAGATGTTGTAATTTGCATTTCTTTAAAGTGATTTAGAGCACTTCTTCATATGCCTACAGATAGCTTTGATTTCTTCATCTGAAAACTGCTTGGTCATATCCTTTGACCATTTATCAATTGGGGAATGGCTTGTATTCTTATAAATTTGACTCAGTTTTCCATACATTTGAGAAATGAGGTCTTAATCAGAGACACTTGCTATTAAAATTGTTTCTCAGCTTTCTGCTTTCCTTCTAATCTTGTTTGCATTGGTTTGTTTGTGCAAAAGCTTTTTAATTTAATATAATCAAAAAGATCTATTTTACATTTCATAATGCTATCTCTTGTTTGGTCATTAACCTGTAACTCACTTAACATCTCCTTTTAAGAATTTGGATGCTATACCACTGGGTGCATTTATGTTTAGTATTGATATTACTTCATTGTCTACGGTAACTTTTAGCAAGATGTAGTTTCCTTCCTTATCTCTTCTAATTAGGTCTATTTTTGCTTTTGTTTTGTCTGAGATCAGGATTGCTACCCCTGTTTTGGGGGGTTTTTTTTGGTTTTTTTTTACTTCAGCTGAAGTATAATAGATTCTGCTCCTGCCTTTACCTTTACTCTTTGTGAGTCTCTTGTTTTTCAAGTGTGTTTCTTGTGAACAACATATTGTAGGATTCTGGCTTTTGATCCACTCTGCTATCCCCTTACATTTTATGGGAGGGTTCATACCATTCACATTCAAAGTTATAATTACTAACTAACTGTGTGTTTCCCTCCATCCTATTTTTCCTCCTGTTTGTCCTCTCTCTCCTTTCACTCTTTCCCTCCTTGACATTGGTTTGCTTCTGTCTACCCCCTCCCCTGGTCTGCCATTTCTTCTGTCAGTCCCCTCCACCTTTACTTAATCTGGGGCTCAGGATCTCCTTCTGGTTTGCTGAAGTGAGGCATGCTGCTGGCTTGCTGGGACATTTCTTGTCTTGTACTGCATTCCTCTTTTACCTCAGTGAGATAGACCTTTCTTACCAATCTTTCAAGTTTCTTGGGCTAAAAGATTGTTTCACCTTGTCTTTTTGCTGGTTCTCCTGTTCCAGGATTTGTTTTGGGGCACTATTTTATGGCTGTTTAGAGGTAAATATGAGAGAGTTATGGCAATTTACTGTTTATTCTGCTATCTTGGCTCCCAGAGGTAGAATCTTTTTTGGAATATAAATACTCCTATTAAAGTCCCTTATTCGTCTTAGTAAATGTATGTTTCCATATGTCAACTTATGAAAAAGCAACAATAGAGTAGATTACGTGTGTAGAGCTGAAGGGGACCTTAAAGTAATTTAATTCAATAATACTATTTTATAGATAAAGAAACTGAGATCCTCACCCAAGATCATAGAGGCATTAAGGGGAAGAGCTAGGATTCAAACCCATGTTCTCTGAGACTAATTGTATCAAGTAATTCACTAGTTCTGAGTAGCCACATAGTCACTTCTAATTTCTCCAATATTTAGTCTCCTTGGCTAGTTTACCCAAGTTGCCTTTGAAGAGAGATTCCAGTTACAGGAAAAAAATAAGTACATTAAGAGCTATCTCAAAAAGACAGTTATTCCAAAACAATCAGGAAGGCTGAAGAAGCAAGACCCGGTAGGTTTGAGTATGAGAGGACTCTTGGAAAAAGAGAATAACTCTCTGGTAAAAGACATTTTATTTTTAGTGCCAGACACACAATGAATTCTCAATAAATATTTCATGGTGACAGTGATGAAGATGATGATGATTCATAAAGGAAGATAAGAACCCAAGGACAAAGTTAAACAGATAACAGTAAAAGATCACATAAAGCTATCCCAAATCCAATCCCTGAGCTGGTTAACAATCTCCATGGAATGCAGGAAGAGGAAGGTTAAACCCACTGACAATTGAGGGATCATCCTTATTCCTTTTAGGAGCTACCACCTGTATGCAAAGCTTCATTACACTGGTGCCATTGTCATATTTTAATCTAAATCATCTAAAAGAATAATTTTCCCTCATTCAAGTTTCCATAGGTTGTTTTAAAAATAGAGGGTGGGGGGAGACAGGCCATTAATTGAGCAATATTTTTTGCTCAGATGACAAAACTTAATTTACTCTCTCAAAAGGTTGGGTTGAACTTCAAAAGGGATTGGCTTTTGCTTGCTGTGATGTTCTTGTTTCCATTATGTGGAGGAATAAATCAAATCAAGTACGTTTGGTTATCAAAATCAATGAAGGTCCAAATCTAGCTGACCCACAGCAGGCATTGTACTTATAACCAGATGAAATCTACTAATCTCTATAATACTTCCTGCATTTCAGCTTTTGATTTCATATCCTGTGCTTCATCTCAGAGTAGTTGCCACTAGAGAAGAAAATTTTGGATAATCCAAATTTTGCTTCAATCAGATTCATAATGGGACAGTCAAATAAGCAAGGCTAATAAATAGTTCAGCGGTTTCTATAAATAACCCTACAACTAGTTCCACATTTTCCCACACGAACTCTATTAACACTGTGGCAATTTTGACTAAGAATCAAATGAGGTGGGAGGATTGTGATCAGAAGCATTTGTGGAAAAGGCAGGGTCAATGGGAATCGCTTAGCCTATCACTTGTGTTTTTCCTATCCCTCTGCATCCCAGGAGACAGAAGTGTAGCACCTCCAGAAATTTGACTCAGACTTCCTGATAATTCACAGCTCTTGATGCTAGTAAGAGAGCTGGTGTATCACACAGTAGAAAGTGCACTGATGACCTAGATTTGAGTTATCAGCTCTGGTGCTTACTAGTTGTTTGACCCTGGGCAAGTCATTTTATCTCTGCAAATCAATTTCCTTACCCATAAAATGAAAATAATCATATTAGCCCCCTATTTATCTCCAAATTCAAAACCAAAAGGAAAATCAGTCCTCTCCCTTAAAGAGCATATGTTCTACTGAGGATGTACAACATCAATCCTATCCCCACTCTCTGTGACCCCAGTTAGGGTTTTCTTGCAACCATAGAGAGTGGTTTACCATTTCCTTCTCCAGCTCATTTTACCAATGAGGAACTGAGACAGGGTTAAGTGACTTGCCCTGGGTCACACAACTAATAAGCATCTTAGGCCTGATTTGAACTTACAAAGAATAATTTCCCTGATTGCAGGCCTGGGATTCTATCGATTATACTATCTCGCTGTCCCTTACATCATTGAAATAGATCAATAGATACACTGTAATTGAGTAAGGAGAGAAAACTAACAGGTAGGGGAATCTGGAAAGGCTTACTGTAAGAGGTGGCACATACACAGAGTGTGCCTGGGTGAGAGCTAGGGATGCTATGTGAAGGAGGCGAGGGGAAGTGCATTCCAGGGTTGTCAAAGGACACAGTTGGGAGAGGGAAGGCCCAGTTTGGGAAACAGCAAATAGGACATTTTGGCAAGAATATAAAGTGCATGAAGGCTGATGTGACAAAATCATTTTTTAGACCTTAAAAGAATCATTTTAATGTAGGTTTCACAGTGTCAAAGGGGGGTAAAGATCATACATGTAGAGATGAAAGGGAACTTAGAGGAACTCGGTCCTAATCCCCACTTTTTACAGACAAATTGACTTGCCCAGGGTCACCTAAGTAAAAAGCAGCAGTCAGGATTCAATCCCAAGGCCTCTTACACCAAATCCATCACTCTTCACTGTTGGCTTAGCATGTATTTTTTGGAGTAAATCTGAAATCCCATGTTGGTATATGTGTGAGTGTGTGTCTGTGTTTGTGTGTCTGTGTGTGAGATTATATATATACATATATACATACATATTCATGTTTTAAGAGAGAATAAGTGAGTCCTTGTATGTATAAATAACCAAAAACTCAAAGGAAGTTATCATTTCTCCTTGGTGACCAAGATCCTAGCTATCATTGTTATGTATAGTTATAACCTTCCTTCCAGTGAGTGTTATTATTAACAGAGTCATTACAATATTTGAACCAGAGAGTAGCCTTTGCATACCACACACACACACACACACACACACACACACACACACACACACACACACACCAAGTCACAATATATTTTAGAGCATTCTTTTCAGTGACGGTCTTCCTCTCCCACACAAATCTTTTATTAAGAGAGGAAAGGAAGGAAGTTTCTGGCTTTCCCCCCAACCCCACCCCCTCCATTTTCAGACTACAACATGCTAAGTAGTCAATGAGCTGGCGCTGTGGCTACACAATGTACATTGTTTAGAATCTTCAGTCCCTCTCATTTACTATTAATGTTTTGATATCATCACCATTGAGACAGAGAGATATTTAGGCTCAGAAAATTTATGCCTGAGAAACAAAAATTACTAATCAGTCTGTTTTTCAAGAAATAATAAGTCAAAAGACCTATTTTCTGTAAACTGTATAATATGTTTTGTCATGTAAATATATAAATAAAAATTAATATTCATTTCAAATGATCTATTATTCTTGGAAAAGTCAGGATTGAATAGAATATAATGCAAAAGAATTTTGGCTTTAAAAGAATTTTGGCTTTTGAGTCAAATGACCTGAATGCAAATCCTGGTTCTTCCTATTAGCAAAATGAGGAAGTTGGGCTAAATCGCATTAAAGGTTCTTTCTAACTATAATCCTCTAAATGGTGCTAACCTTAGAACAAATTCAGTACTAGGTGAGAAATCAATGGATATTCTACCAAATTGATTTGTTTTCCATGTCTTGTTAAAACTTTAAAATATTCTTTTTGCTTAAAGGGTTCAATTCATTAACTGACATATTAACAACTCACATTTATTCTTTCATTTGGAGAGAGAAAAATGAGAGAGAGAGACAGAGAGAGAGACAGAGAGACAGAGAGAGAGAGAGAGAGAGAGAGAGAGAGAGAAGAGAGGCAGAGAGACAGAAACAGAGACAGAGAGAGGACAGAAGAGAGAGAAGTGAATGAGAGAGAGAAAAAGCAGGTGACAGTGTAAACATAGACAGTCAGATAATGGATTCATTTTGTCATTTATAAGAATTACAACCAATATTATTCTGCTTGTTTCATAAAGGTAATGACTTTCTCCCCATAGCTCCCTTGCTGCTGAATCACAGGCAGATGGGAGTTAGAGAATATTCCCTTTGATTAAGTAGTACCTGTGAGAGATTTGGATTACAATCATTTTACCCTGAAACACATTGTAAAGCAACTTGAGAACTCTCCATCGCTGAGTACAATTGACTCAGAAGCCCATTGAGAATAATATCTTTTAAATAAACACAGCAGGAGTTTGACTATTTTTAGACCAGCATTGTACTGGCAGAGAAAAAGCTTACAAACCTAATCATTAGGAGGCAGTATTCTCTACTGCCTAACAAAGTACTCTGTTCAGCTAGAAAGGCCCATGGTTCTCTTTGTTTCTGAAAGCCTCAGCTTTGACCTTGTAGGCTGATAACACTTTCCCAATGATTCGATAGTTAAGAATTTCTGGTCAGAAGTCTATTGGGAAGAAAAAGAAGTCTCTTAAATCCATCCCCCACCTCAAAAACAAAAACTAATAGCTGTATTCCTGAAAAGTTGTATATAAATCAAATCATATTTCAAATCATAGAGGAATATTCAACTTTTAAGATCTCTAAAATGACTGTCACTTTAAGACAAGGAGTCAATTCTCAATTTATCTGTTTTATGCATCCTAATTATCATATACAGTTAATTACGTTTGCTTAAACCACACCAAGAGTGCAGCAGATTTTTTTTTTTTTACAATTGTTTCAGTGGTTTGGGTACATCCCTTCAGAAGGATTCCAAAAAGGACTCCTTTTTGATCACTCAAACTTTTTAATTTGGGGCTTTGTATCTCCAGAACCCAAGACAGTTCCTGGAATGTAACATAGGTGTTTGATTAATGACTTGTTGCGGTGAAAGTAATTGAATCGGTGTATACTGTCTGGTGAGACCAAAAGCCTTTGGCTCAGGACGAAGACAAAAAAAAAATCAATTTCAATTATGGAACATCCACACCTGGAAAATAGCCATATCTCTTGTTCCCTGTAGAGATCTACTCAAACCAGTTCCTCTGAGACACCATCTAATTTCTTTGTCTTTTCTATAACATGCACATAATGGGTTTGCCTATTCCACAAGGTAGACGCAAGCTAATGGGGGAAAACTACTGCTGATTAGCTGGGATGACTGCTCAGTTTCCAAAGTGACAGAGAGAAGAGGTTGTTCAAATATGAATTGATAATGATACTTTATATCTGCAAAAATTTATAAAAAGCCATGCATTAAGTAGTAAGTATGTGTCGGACACTGCTACATGCTAATTTCTTACAGTTTGCAAAGCCCTTCACATATATTATCTCATTGGAGTCTCTCCAAAACACTTCAAGGTAGGTATTATCACTGCCATTTTAGAGATGAGAAAACTGAGCTTCAGAAAGATTAGGGTTGACCAAGATCACAGAGCTAGTGAGTGGCAAAGACAGGACTCAAATGTATGTCTTCTAACTCCAAAGCTAATGTCTTTTCTACTCTACGATCCTGTTACCTAAATTAAAAGGGGGCTGAGGGGCATGAGAATAAAGCCGGCGTAGTTTCACTTACATGGTTTTCTTTTAGCTTTATCATGTCCATTCTAGGAAACACTTGAGATAGCACTTTCATCTTAAACTACAAAAGCCTTTGTAGGAATACTAAATATCTATGAGAGAAACCCCCCCCCCATCCCAATGTAAAATAAGACTTGGAAATGGCATCCAAAGTTTCAGCCAACTCCTCTAGCCTTTTTGATAGCTCTATTCATTAGGACTCTGCCACTTGTGAATTATTTAATAATCATTGCAAGATATGCTGCTTTTCCTCTGAAGGAAAAAGTATATCACAGAGAGAAGCTAAATTTAGTTTGAGTGGAAGAAAAGTAACATTGTCTGTGCCTCCATAATCATGTCAACAGCCTGGCTTTTATCTCTGCCAGCCTCCTGGGCAGCACAGCTGGGTTTCAGCCACCAAAGGGGAAAAGGTAGAGAGGGAGTAACTGCCTATTTATTGCTAAAGAGCATTAGAGACCCCATGTTCAAAGTTCCTTATGTAATTAAGATGAGCAATTCAGAAAGAGCATGTTTTAAATTAGTTACATAATTATACTAGGTACATCCATTTTACATTTATATTAATTATAATGATCTCTGCTCATTTCTTTACTAGCCCTGTAACCTTGGACAAGTCAATTAACATTTCAGATCCCATGTTTCCACCTCTGTAAAATAGGAATATTGGACTCTATGACCTCAAAGGTCCCTTTTCATTCTCACAGCCTATAATTCTAAGTTTAATTTTTTTTCACTTGTCATTTTGTTGAATTTGGTTTGGACTTGTAAAACGCAGTCCACTGATGCAGATTTCCAACTCATCCCTACCTTAACGTCTTTGAGAATTGCTTGGGGCAACAAGAGTTTATGTGATGTGACAAGGGTTGGACATACAAGATTTAAACCTGTGTGCAGAGGTAAAATTTGAATCCAGGTCTTACTGATTCCAAGGATAATGGTTTCTAAGTCATGCCACTGGTTCTCAAACTTTTTGGTCTCAGGATCTCTTTAACCATTAAAACCCCCAAAGAGCTTTTGTTTATATGGATTATATCTATCAATATTTACCATGCTAGAAATTAAAACTGATAAAATTTTAAAATATGTATTTATTAATTCATTTTAGAATAACAATAATAAATTTACTACGTGTTGATATAAACAATATATTTTATGGCAAATAGCTATATTGTCTAAAACAAAAATGAGTCAGAAGAATGGCATTGCTTATCATATTTTTATAAAAATCTAATGTCTGGCTTAAAAAAAGACAGCCAGGCAGGAGCCAGGATGGCAGAGTAAGCAGTAAATCGACATAACTCTCCCATATTCATCTCTAAACAGCCATAAAATAGTGTCCCAAACAAATCCTGAAATAGAAGAAACAGCAAAAAGCGGGTGACACAATCCTTTAGCCTAAGAAACTTGGAAAATCAGTAAGAAAGGTCTGTCTCCCTCAGGTAAAAGGGGAACAGAGTACAGGACAGGAAGCATCCTAGCAAGCCAGCAGCAAGCCCCACCTCAGCAAACCATCGGGAGATCCTGAGCCCCAGTATGATGAAGCAGGCAAACACCAACTCCAGAATGTCCCACATGCTTCAGCATAGTCAGAAAAGTGGGTAGACTCCAGCTCTAAGAACTGCCTCATGCTTCAGCATAGCCTTGGGCAGACAGCCAGTAGCCAGACCTCCACATGCTTCAGGGTAGCCCCAGAGAAATGCTGAAACACCCCCACAGGTCTCAGCTCACACCAAACACCAGCATTAGGACCCCTGTTCAATATCAGGTAAGCTGCCAGACCTCTACGGCCTCCAGCAGCACCAGCCAACCCCCACCACACCCTCTCAGCACAGCACCAGACATGAGGATCCCCTGTGGGTTGCTGAGCAATATCAGTGCAAAATCAGATAAATAGCCAGGGCCTGCAGCCCCTAACTCAAGCCTGAGACAGTGCCTACACATGTAAAACTATTTATGGCAGCCCTTTTTGTGGTGGTAAATTATTAGAACCTGAGGAGATGCCCATCAAATGGGGAATGACTGAACAAACTGTGCTATATGAATGTAATGGAATACTATTGTGCAATAACAAATGAGGAGCAGGCAGATATTAGAAAAAACCTGGAAAGACTTATACAAACTGATGTAAAGTGAAATGAGCAGAACCAGGAAACCATTGTACACAGTATCAGTAACATTGTGTGATGATCAACTATGAATGACTCAGCTCTTCTCAGCAACACAATGATCTGGGAAAAGTACAAAGGACTCACGAAGTAAAATGCTATCCACATCCAGATAAAGAACTGAACTCTAAATGCAGATTATAGTATACTTTTCCACTTAAGGAAAAAAAAAAAGACAGCTAGATTCTCATGTCTGTTTCTGTATTCAGTCTGTTGTGAAGTTAATTTGATTGAAGCATATGAGGAAAATCCAGCCTCACAAATATACGTAGTTTGAAAAGACAGGAGTATTTTAATAAGCAAATAATGTCTTAGTAGTATAATGAAAAGAGTTTTTACCTTGCAGACCTCATGATAGCACCTTAGGGACCCCCCAGAGATCTAGAGACTACACTTTGAGAACCACCACACTATGTCCTTCTGCCTCTCACTAACATTCTTGTTAGCCCTTAACACAAGCTAACTTTTGATATTATAAAATATTCTTCCCTACTTTCTCCTTCATAAGTTTTCAAATTACATTTATGGATGTGCATATTAATTAAATGATGCTACAGATTATTTTCTATAACCTAGCTAATTAATCCATTCATAATTCAATATTTAAATCTTTCTGAAATTAACAATCATCTTGTTTAAAATTTAGTATACTAATAAATTATCTATAATACTAATGAGTGGTTAATAAATAAAAGTTGCAGTAATTCTGGAAAATACTATATCCATCCATATTTCATTTTAAGAAGTTCTAACATAGCCACGTAGACTAAAGTTATATTATGATGCCTCATTGTATTGCAAATGTGACCTTGTGTTAAGTAAGTCAGTAAAGCATAAATTCCATTGGGTCCTACCATTCAACTTAACAAACACGCCTCCTAGAAAGGATTGGTGTATGGGAACAACATGTACCATGGGTATGTTGTCTAAAGATCAACCTCATCACAAGGAAGGTCGCTCACAAGGTGAATAATACTTTGGCCATAGCAACTTATGAAGATTGTCTTCTCAGGTACAGAACATTTGAGATTATCAGTATACAGAGGACTCATAATAATCAAATCATGGATCTTTTGACTTATGGAAGAGGTTTTACAACCGTACATCAATCTAAATGAATGACAGACATCTAGAAATTAAGTAAACTAAGGATGTGGATATGAAGTCAAAGTCATTTTTATACTAAATATCTCCAAATTTATTACCTATAAAGGTAGTGATCAAATTAATCTTTTCCTTACCAAATACCACAATGGAGTTTGGGAGCAGAGAAAGTGTAAGAGAAGCTTTTTCCTCACCAGTGAATATAATAGATTATAGGGAGAAACCACGTTTTCTTTTACCTATGTATATATGTTATAGTCACCAAAATATGCCTAGTTAACTAAATGATAAACACACGCTTTCCTGTCTCTAAACTCATGGTAAGAGCTATGGCATCTCTAAGAAGCCAAGGGTGGACACCATGCCTTCTAAATGTGCATATTTTCATCTCCCAATAGCTATTGATAATGATAATGATGAAACTGTTGATGGCATTGTGCTTTGCTTATAAAATTATTACTGACCCAAATCATTAGAATGTGAGATTATTCTTATAGCAAGGATAATAACTAAATGAATACAGCACTTTAAGGTTTACAAAGCACTCTATATCTCATTTGATCCTCACAGTAATCATATTATGTAAGTGCTATTATTATTTAAACTCATTTTACAGATGAAGAAACTGAGCCAGAGAGGTTGTGACCTGCAAAGGGCTGAAGAATGTATCATTGTCTGAAGCAGGATTCAAACTTAGGGCTTTTTCACTCCAAGCCCAGCACTCAATCCACTACACCACCTAACTGCCTTCAATGACTTATAATGACAAGACAGCTAATTAGGTTTATTTATACACGTAGTCTGTGGTGATAGAAAGAAGAGAAACTAAGTGGCTCATGTGGAATTAAAGCCATTACCAGCATTCTTTTTCCACTAAACTGAGCTAGCCAGTCCCTTCTAGCAGGCTAAATAGTATCTAAATGGATACCTAGACACCAACTGATTAAGAAAATAATGTATAAGAGACAGCATGATACAGTCAAAAGGGTGCTGACTTTAGTGGTGGGAGATGTTTTTGACCTCTTAATCTCTCTGTGCCTCAATGTCCTATTCTATAAAATAAACAGAAGAGGAATGAACCAGATGGCCTTCAAGGTTCCATCCACCTTGAAATCTATGATCCTATGGTCCTAAGTAAAAAATAAAAAAAAGATAAAAGCTATCATTTCATTTATCCATGCTGTCAGTAACAATTACAGACCAATAAGCCATTCCAATCAGATGTTATCAGAATTTGGACCTTCCACATAAAAAAGATTCTAAGAAAATCATAAAAATTGGTATAGTGTAAATAAATTTGCTATTGATATAAAACTGTTTGGTACATATTATAGACTATCAAGTACTATTTATAGCAGATCAAACTGTTCCAGATGAAAGAAGATGGTGAAAACACACTTGGTACATAAGCTACAGGGTTTAGAAAACTGCTATCTGAACTTCATGGGTAGGCCAACTTCTCTGTGAAATACAAAATCAATTGAAACACTTCTTTGACTGTGATGATCAGTTCAGTTCAATTTTAACAGCACCTCATAGCTGACAGAGAAGGGCAGAAAGGTCACTATATTGGCAAAGGAACATTGAGATGAGACCTTCCTAGATCAACTTGGAAGGAACAGTGGGGGAGAGAGAATACAACACTGAGTAATGATAACCAATGGGAGTGTAATAGTAAAGGAGGGGTGGACAGCAATCAGAACATTATAGAATCATTGACCCTCCAAGTTAGAAGTTTAGTCCAATGCATGTCCAACCAAGAATCAATTCTACAACATCCCCATAAAGGGGTCATCTAGCCCAGTGATATCAAACTCAAATAGAAATGGGGGGAAGAGATGTCACTAATCCATACATAAGGATCTCTGTGGGCTGCATATTGCCTTAGTATTAAAATGTATATATATACATTTAGGATGGTTAAAAAAAAAAGCAAGGGAGGTAGAGAAATGAAAAATTTTATTTCTCCCTGATTACATTTAATCTGGTTCAGGATGCACTGGGAAGCCCACACCACATGTTTGACCCCTCAAATCTAGCCCATGCTAAAATTCATATAATGGTGGTGAACCCACAATCTCTCCAGGTAGTAGGAAGACAGTCTTAGAAAGAGAATAAACAAATAATAATTTTAAAAATCAATAAATATAACAAGTTTGTAGAAGAACATACAGAAAGAGGAAAACCTACTTAAGGACAGAGACCAAATATAGAAAGTAACTGAAAGAGAGAGAAAAAGGGAAATATTGAAGGTTTTCTGGAACCTTTGGTAATTTGGTCCAAGCAACCCACATGATGAAGCAGAGAAGGAAAGGAGACCCATTTACCCCTAATTGTATTATTCTATATACAAGGCATTTGAAACAGCATCTTACACTTCCTAGGAAGAAAATTCTGCCTTAATGCTTCAATTCCTATCAGCCTCAGATTCTCCAAGCCCTTTTCTGATTAATAATAATAATAATAAAGCTTTTATCACACTTTAAGGTTTGCACAGCACTTTACACATATATATGTTACATATATATCATATCACAATAACAATGTGAGATGAATACTAGAGCTATTATTGTGCTCATTTTAGAGATGAAGAAAACAAGATCCTGGGGAAGTGATTGGCCCATGGTCACACAGCTAATAAGAGTTAGAGGTGGGATTTCAATCCAGGTCTCTCTTAACTCCAAGCATAGCACTACTTCCATTATAAAATGATGTTTCTCAATAGAGAGCACTGAAGACATTTCAGATTGCCCAAGATATTTCTCTCTACTCTTCTTCCTCTCCCTGTAACCTTTTCATTGTTCTAGGAGACCTGGGTGTTTCATCTGTCACAAATTCTACCTTCTCACCCCTTTGTATTGTTAATAACCCCCCTTTTTGTATCATGATGCCCTAAGAAGTCTGGTAAAGTATATGGAGCCCTTCTCAGGATGTTTTTAGATGCATAAGATAAAATGTACAGCATTACAAGGGAAACTATTTTTGAAGAATTTGAAAAACATCTACATAAAGCACAACAATCCCCTTTTCTCAGTCTCTACTCTTCTCTCTCATTCCATACAATAAGGAGTGAAGATTTGATTCCCAGTCAGAGACCCTGAATAGTAGGAGGCCATGTGAATGCCTGGATGAGATAAGACGTTTGATGTCTTTGAAAGTCTTTTGGGGAACTACAGACAAGATGAGAGAGTCAGGTCAAATTAGGAGGTTGCATCACATACACTTTCCCATTAGATTGCAAGCTACTTGAGGGCAGGAGCTATCTTTTGCCTCTTTTTGTACTTGTTGTCTCTCTCATTAGAAGATAAGCTCCTTGCAAGTAGTATTGCTTCATTCTTTTTACTTTCATCCCCAGAACCAAGCATAAGTTCTGGGAATATAAAGACTGCTTAAGAAATAATAATGAATTGCTTGATTGGGGGGCAGGTTATCATGGTAATATTGAAGAGTATAAGAAGAATTAGAAAGATACAGACATTTCATCTATGTGCTGCACATAAATCAAAAGAGATTGTTTTTTATCTTACACACCAGAAAATAGCAAATTATGGAACAAGAGTCCTCGACAAGAATTTGGAAAACTGAAAATACACATCATCCCATATGAGAGACTACTGAGGTAATAGTTTCATCACTGCTGAGGTAATAGTTTCATCATTCCGAGATGCCATCTATTCTACACAAATGTCATTCAACCAGTGATCATCAAAACTCATGAATAAAGCCTAAGTTAGTTTTTTCACCATCCCCTACTTCAATTCCTAGTAAATACCTTCTTCCTTTCTTTCCCTTTATAATAAAAACTCCTAAAATATACTCCCCCATTATTATTTTTCCATCTGCACTTAATTCTTTCCCAGTTTCCTAAAAATGGATGTCATCTGTCAAGCCACTAAAATTTAATGGTTATGAAATCTTAAGCCCTTAAAACAAATTTTAAAATGAGCCAGAAAAACCTATTCCAGAGTCTCTCTAGAATACTGTTCTCAGAGTCCATTCTTGGCATCATGTTATAGGTAAGACTACCTTAACTCAATTTCATTCTAGAAAAAAATTATCACATTTTGTCCTGGCATAATGAATTGCTATGTTTTTCTGCTAAGAGTAGATGTTCAGAACTTTTTCAAGCCCCAAGAATCTCTTCTAAATTTAATTCCCATTTCCCCAAGAGGGATGTTGTAGATTCCCTTTTAGCAGAGGTCTTTTAAAATATGAGAGATTTTGTTAGATTTAAAGTCATGCTAGCAACCAGAACAAACCTGTTCCTGACAAATATCATTAAAAAAAGACAGGTGGATGAAGCTGCTAATGTGTGAGGGTGGTGCTGATGTCTGAATCACTTCAGCAAGAAATATACATATACTATAAAATGGAAACGAATGGCTCTTTCCAGAGCATGTATATACTATACTTAGCAAGGTGGGAGACAGGGAGGATGAAAACTGGTTACTCCAATCCAGCTACACTGGCCTCCTTGAAGTTCTGCAAACATAACATCCATCTCCCTTCTCTATGTTTTTACCTTTGTCGTTCCCCCATGCCTGGGATGCTCTCTGCCTTTTCACTCTTGGTTTTCTGGGCTTTCTTCAATACTCAGCTCAAATCCCACTTTCTATCAGTCCTTTCCCAGTTTCATCCCTTCCACCACTGCCCCCAACTGTTAATGCCTTCCCCTTTCAGATTACATTCACCTCCTCTGTTTATATCTTGTAAGTACCTAATTATTTACATGTTTTCTCTCCCATTAGAAATGTAAGTTCCCTGAAGTCAGAAACTGTTTTTTTTCTTTGCAATTTCTTTGTATCCCTAGTACATGCTAAATAAATTATTGCTGAATAACTGACAATCATTGCCATATGGAAAAACACACATAATTTGATACAGTCACACCATGCCCAGAACTGTAAGGCTAATAAACTAAGCGGGCAGTCAGGCATTTTTTTCATCTCTCTACCTCCCTTGTTTTTGTTTTTTTTTTTTTTTTTACCATCCTAATTTTTTTTTACCAGCCTCTTTCCCATGTCATTGGGAAATCTAAACAAGAAGATTCAATTTTTAACTAAAGAAATTCATTCTAATAAATTAATGAAACTAAAGAGATTTTCTATATTCTTTTTTAAGATCCAGCCTTCTTTCTTGTAGGTCTGGGTTCTCTGGGGCTACACTAACTTGTAAAGATGAAACTCTTTCACTTGTTCTCTTCCCTTACCTAGGCAGCTAGGTTGTACAGTTGATAGGACTCTTCTGAGCTTGGAGTCAGGAGGACCTGAATTCAAATTTGACATCTAGCATTTATTAGCTATGTGACCTTGGACAAGTCACTTAATTTCTATCTGCTTCAGTTTTTTCAACTGCAAAATGGAGACAATAATAACTCCTACCTTCCAAGGTTATTGTGAGGATCAAATGAGATAATATTTGTAAAGCACTTACCACAGTGCTTGGCACCTAGTAGGAACTTACTTGCACTGTTGTATATAATCCCCTTCTCCTTCTTATAGCCCTTCCTTAAACCAAACACAAGTGGGACGGATAAGTAAGGAAGTTTATAGAACCATAGGGCCTCCTAGGCCTTTCTGAGTAACTCCATTATCAATTCAATTCAACCTTTTTTAAGTACTTACTGTAAGCATGATACTATGCTAGGCACTGAGGATACAAAGACTAAATACAAGAAGGTGGAGGGTGGAGATCCTCAAGAAGTTTATACTTCAGGTGGTGCTGGATTGGACATGAGGAAACATGGTGGTATAGTTTAAATCACTTGTATTTTGTTGAACCTGGAACCACTTACTAAGGCATTTTGGTCAAAGAACAAGGTGAAAGCTTTTCAGGCTGCAAATCTTTGTTTTAGTGGTTTGTTTCCTCATCTAAAAACTAAGGAGGATGGACTGGATGACCTCTAAGGTTCCTTCCCGCTCTAAATCTCTGATCCTGTGAATGAATGGTTCCAAGCCCTAAGCCAATAAAGGAGCAAACACTTCTTTGGGAAGAATTGGGGGTAGGGGAGGGGGAGAGGGAAGAAGAGAAACCTACTCAAGTTGTTTTGTTCATAACAGGACTGAAAAGCACTACAGGTGATTCTGCTAAGGTTGAACCTGAATATTTGGGGCATCTTAATTAAACTCAATAAATAATTCAATAAACATTTATTAAGCACCTACTATGTGCCAAGCACTGTGCTAAGCACTGAGGAGACAAAAAGAGGCAAAAGACAGCCTCTGCCCTCAAGGAGCTCACAATCTAATGGGGGAGGGGGAACAATATTCAAACAAACACACACAAAACAATCCATATACAGGATAAATAGGAAATAATTAAAAGGGGGAACTCACTGGAATTAAGAGGAATTAGGGAAGGTTTCCTGTAGAAGGTTGGATTTTAGTTGGGATTTAAAGAAGCCAGGGAGGTTAGTGGTCAGAGCTGAAGAGAAAGGAAAGCATTCCAGTCATCAGGGACAGCCAGCAAAAATGCCTATATAACTGTATCAAAGAGTATGTGTAGGAGAATAAGGTGTAAAAAAGATTGGAAAGGTAGAAGAGAGCTAGGTTTTGAAGGATTTTGAATGCCAAACAGCATTTGCTTCTGGAGGTAATATGAAGCTGCTCAACTTTATTAGGGCAGGGAAGGGGGAAGAGGTTCAGAACTGAGCAGCGAATCTCTAACTATACTTTTTTTTTATGTTGATGGCCTTATACATGTGGTGATAGCTTTATAGGGAAAGATAAATAATTTTACACTATTTTACCACTGAGTATTGAAACAATCAGTCTCTCTAGGCCCTTTTTTCCCCCACTGTAATAGTATTTTCAAGCTCTCTGCCCCCAGCATGAAAAAGGATGAGGTATAAAGAAAAGATTTTACTGCCTCAGTGGCAACCTAAAAGTTTATATGTAGGCCAAAGATAGGATGGAAGTACAATCCAAGAGAACACTGAATTAAACTATCTTGTGCAGAGAGGTTTATTTTTAAACTGCTTCATTTCTTTTTGCATAAGGGGAAGAGTTCCAAATTTCAGGACTAAGGCAGCATCCAGAAGCACAGTTGTATCTCATATTGAGTCATTTTTTTCCATAAATACAGTTTCTCAAAGATTTAAATATTGCCTTTGCAAAAATTCAGTCTAAATTGGAAAAAAGTATTTCTTCTAGGTAATATGCTTCCCTACAATGTCATAACAATAAAACTAACCTATTTTTCAATTACGGTATAAAATACATTTCTGTTCTAGACTTCCAAAGTGGCAGATATTTGAGAATAATCCAAGTCAGAATATTTTAAAGTATATCAACACTGACTAGTTGCCCTTCACTTGCAACACATAACCAGTCCACCTTCTTTTCTAGCCATAAGTCTCTGATTACATCCTTTGCATCATTTATCTTACACAGTTCTCAGTGGCAAACTATTCATTCCTATGATTTGCCTCTCCCTTCATGTCTGGTTGACCCTCAACTTTCATTCTTCAGTTACTGTGGTATTCTATGACTTGAAGTCATATAACATGATTTGAAGCACACTGCTGTGTTAGGGTTAACTAATGAACAGCCCACATGCTGTACTGGAATACTTGCAGTGTGCCAAGAGACCAAAAGGAAAATAGCCCCTCACGTTGGCTGGACCTCAGGTGGAGATATTCCCTAGAACATGGAGTTTCAAAGGAGGCAAGGGAATGGTTAGGATTCAGTTTGCATCACTGGAGGGAGTACCTAGATTGATGAGATCACAAATCTATCAAAATGTCAAAAATATCAATAACAAATTAGTTAGGACTAAAGATGGACTACATGTCTGTTGTCCATGGACCAACCTAATTAAGTTATCCTCCATGCTTGGAGTGCTTGCCCTCCTTGTTTCCAATTCTTCAAATGCCTGTAAGACTCAGTTCAAAACTTATGTACTATATGAAGCCTTTTCTAATCCCTCTAGTTGATACTGCTTCCCATCTCCCAATCACTTATTTATTTATGTTGTGTATATTTTGTATTATCTTGTTTTATATAGATATTAGTTCTCCCCTCCCTTCCTAAGTAGAATAGAAGCTCCTTGAGAGCAAGGACTATTTCATTACTTTCTTTGTATCTCCAGCACCTAGTATAGTACCTGGCACAGAGTAGACATTTGGCAAATGTTGTTGAATAGAGAGGCTCATAACTATATTGGTTACAGGGTGATGAATTTTCTGGACACTAAAAATCTTGAAGAGTGCCTTTTAGGTCATAGAGGGGTAATGATCTATATCATTAAAGGGAACACTCAGCTTAGCAAAATCCCACATCCTTGCAAAAATTTTATGGGAATTTTTTATGGGCATCTTCTTTTGTTTATTCTTTTCTTTCATTTTCCTTATGAAACTATATGCATGAGTATGGCTATCATATTATTTTAAAAACCTAATCTTTTATAAACAATGACTCATAGACTGGATGTGTGCATCACCGGATGAGTGCTGTTGCAAACAAACAAAATAAAACATCAAAACAACAACAAAAGATAGACCATTGTTTCAGGGAGAAATTTAGGGTCATTAAAGGCATTGCCCAGTTTCCCAAAGGCACCAATCCAGCCCACACTCCCCATCTCTTTCAATTCTGGGCCCAGATCAGTCATGGAATATCACAATCTCTGAAGAATTAAAGTTTAATGGAGAAGAACATGGTAGGCACAATTATATAGCAGCACATTAACAATAAAGAGCTAAATAGAAATGACACATAGGATTATCATCAGAGAGGAGTATGATTTTCAAAAAAGTTGAGCTGGTCATGTAGCAAGATCAAGATGTGACCAATTCTTGTGCTCACTGGTAACTATGGAATGTCAAAAGTTATAGGGCATATTGAGTGGTGCTCTTGCAGAGAATTTACAAGAGGATATAGTCAAGATTCACAAAGTATGACAAGATATACATGGCTTGGCAGGATGACTTCAGAAAACCCTGGAAACATGCAGATGAACTAATACCAGGTGAAGTGAGCAGAACCAGGAGAACGTTGTACACAGTAACAGCAACACAGTAACATTGAATAGTTGTGAATGACTTGGCTATTCTCAACAATACAATGATCCAAGACAATCCCAAAGGACTCATGATGAAATATGCTATTCACCTCCAGAGAGAGGACTAATATCTGACTATATACTATTTTTCACTTCTTTTGTTTTTCTTTCTTTCTTTCTTTCTTCCTTCCTTCCTTTCTTTTTTGTTGTTCAAGTCTTTTACAAAATGACTAATATGTACATGCTTCATGTAATTGCACATGTATAACCTATATCAGATTGCTTACCATCTCAGAAAGGGGGGAATGAGGGAGAGAGTGATAGAATTTGGAATTCAAAAGTTTTTTTTAAAATGTCAAAAATTATGTTAACATACAATTTGGTGAAAATAAAATATTATTTAAAAATATACATATATAACTATATATTTCTATATATATATATGTATATATATATATGTATGTGTATATATAAACACACACACACACACCCCTTGGAATCTGTGCCCTTGGAGGGAATTCCCCCAAACATGGAACCTCAGATTCCTCAACATATTGCGTTGTCTTGTTCGAGTGTGGCACACCACACAACTATGGTCCTTCCTGTTGGGGAACCTGAGTGAGGTTGATAGATAGCTTGATCTCAGGAGTTTTGAGCTGCAGTAGGACTAAGCTAATTGTATGTCCACACTAAGTACAGCACCAATATGGTGAACCTCTGGGAGCAGAAAGCCCCTCAGGATGCCTAGAGAAGGGCAAACCAATCCAAATTGGAAAAAACAGAGCAAGTTAAAACTTTCATACTGATCAGTACTGGGATCATGCCTAGGAGTGGCTGTTGAACTTCTAGCCTGGGCAAGATTGGGAACTGAATTTTTAAAAAATATTTTAAAGGTTAATACATTAAAAACAAACATATCTATACTCCATCCACTCCCTTCTCCAAATTAATTTCACTTCAACTCCTTATCTTTCCACAAATTTATCAAATTAGTTTGGTCTATCATTCTCAATAAAAGCAGATATAGTCAATGGGCTATATAGCCAATATAATTAGTTGATGACTCCCTGTTGTTTTTAGTTACATTTGTATTCATAGAAAGTGCCTGTACCAGCTCTGCCTCTGAAAATACTGAGCCTATTAAGGAGAGAATACCATACACACTCAATTGGGTATGGAAATCTATCTTACCCTACAGGAAAATAGGTGGAAGGAGATGGGGGGGGGAGTGATAAAGGAAAGGGCAGATTGGGGGGAGGGGTAATAAGAAGCAAATACTTCTGAGGAGGGACAAGGTCAAAAGACAGAATAGAATAAAGAGGGGTGGGATAGGATGAAGGGAAATATAGTTTTCCCCAACATGACTACTATGGAAGTGTTTTGCATGACTACACATGTATAACCTGTATCAAGTTGCTTGCCTTCTGAATGAGGGTGGGTGGGGAGGGAGGAAGGGAGAAAATTTGGAACCCAAAGTTTTAAAAACAAATGTCAAAAATTGTTTTCACATGCAAGTGAGAAATAAGATGTACAGGCAATGGGGTATAGAAATCTATCCTGCCCTACGAGAAAAAAGAAGGGAAAGGGGATAAGAGAAGGGAGGGTGATAGATGGGAGGGCAGATTAGGGGAAGGGATATTCAGAATGCACACCATCTTGGGGTGGGGGGAGGGATGAGATGGGGAGAAAATTTGGAACTCAAAATCTTGTGGAAGTGAATGTTGAAAACCAAAAATACATAAATTAATAAACAAAAAAAGAAAAGAAAGGAAAACAAAAAAATTAAAAATAAAAAACACTAAGCCTAGCATATTTTAATTTCATATATATGTATATACACTTAACTCCAAACAGAAGATTTTGCATGTATTTTTGGGTCCACTAGAAAAGTTGTCACAGATCAAAATTCAGCTCCCCTCACGACCATGTGCAAACTAATGTAACAAGATTATCCCAAGATCTTCCCCTTCAAATACATATATTATATAAGCATGCACAAGGCTGAGTGTGTATTTGAGTTTATGTGTATAAATGTGTACATGTGCAAATCCAGCCCATAGTTTACAAATAATAAGCCACAGTCAAGTTTATTGCTACCTAAATAATCTCTGATTTACAGAACCACAGAATTGTAAATCTGCCATCTAGCTTCAGCTATCTCTTCTACAACGCATGCATCCAGCCTTTGCTTAAAGATTCCACAATAAGAATGCTCCTGCCTGAGCCACCCCATGGCTCTTTAAGACAGATCTGTTAGGAAAGCTTTCCTGATATCAAACCTGTTTTTTCTCTTTGTAACTTCTAGCCACTACTCCTAATTCTTCTCTTTGGGGCTGAACAGACAAGTCTAAGAATCCTCTACCACAGGACGGCTTTTATATTTTTTGAAAACAACTATCATCCTTCTACCCCCTCTTCTCTAGCCTAACCATCCCCATTTCCTTTAACCAGCTACCATGAGGGATGATCTTGAAGACCTTCAGCCTTCTAATTGCCCTCTTCTGGATGGCCTCAATCTTTTCAACGTCCTTCCTAAAATGTGGCGCCCAGAACTGAACAATATTCCAAAAGCAGTCTGATCAGGGCTAAAAATATAAAAGTGATACCTTTACTGTATTACTCTAACATTAAACTAGAGTTAAAAATAATAATAATAGCTCGTGCTTATATAAGCACCTTAAGGTTTACAAAGCACTTTACAAATCTTATTTCATTTTAATCTCACAATAACCCTGAGAGGTAAATGTTGTTATCATTCTCTTTTTACAGAGGAGGAAACTGAGGCTGAGAGAAATTAAGGGACTACTAAGTGGCTGAGGCCACATTAGAACTCAGGTCTTCCTAATTTTACATCCAGTACTCTGTCCATTGTACCACTTCGTCACCCATAAAATATATCAAGGCAACCTGGTTTCGTAAACAATTTCCAAACAAAAAGAGTCTGTATATGTGTGGTGAGATGTAGGGGTGTGGAGTGTTTATTGTACAGACTATACAGTCCTTGATGCCTCAGCAAAAACTGCAGTTTGTCTTCTGCAACTTGTAGCAGCTCCATTTAATTGGATTCTTCTCACAAGCAAATATATGGAGACCCAATCAACTTCTACAATGTTCAACTAAAGTAAGAACAGACCCAACCATCAGGGAATGGAATTTGGTGTCACAAGTCTGTAACCCTCTGTCTTATGTGCAAATTTAATTGCCCTATTATGGTAAAATGTTTACTGATTTCAATCTGCATGTTCCCATGCCTCCTACAGAGCATGAGCCATGCAATATGCTCACAAATAGGTCTAAGGGACCTAAATCATTGTCCACAGTTGAGAAGACATTGAGCATGTTGTGAAATAGGGTGGACAATGGGAAAGTTAAAAGGGGCAGCTGTATTTTCCATTTACCTTCAGTACTGTAATGTTCCACGCAAAACTCTCAATTGCCTTGTTGAGTTTTCTTCCTTTCAAGCCTTCTTTTGCCCCAAGATTATGAAGTTCCTCATGGAATTCCATCCCTTTGAAAGTAGAAAGTAACAGACTTCAGAAAATAAGGTTCTCCATAATAATGAATAACATATGAATTGTGAAAAAAAAATCCTATTTTTCCTTACCTCCAAAAAACCCTTCCATTTATTTTGTTCATCTCTGTCAGTAGCTTATTGTTCAGAGCACACATTGGCATGTATTAGGCAAAATCACAAAAGCAATAATGTATAAATAAAGAAAGCCAATGTGTTATAATTATTCAACCCCTACCTAGGGAATAAAACCAATGATTGTCAGCCATGAGCATGTAGCTTCCTGCTTTTCTTATGATGCCATTCATATTTCAGTGGCTCTACTATCTCATCAATATTGGTATTCTCCCCATTGCCTATTATAACCCATCCACGGTTTTTTTTTGTTTGTTTGTTTTGCCTTAGGCAAATAAATGACTTGGAAGTAGAGTCTCTGGGGCCCATATACTGGCAAATGATCCCTAACTGTTGATTGGTGTGAATGGGCCAATGAAAAAGGCCATTCCAAGGGCTAGCTAAAGGGACCTATGGAAAGCCCAGCTACTGTTTCTGTAGGGTGGTACCTAGACAAGTTCCCAAGAGACAAAGACTAGATGCCTCAAAACTTTATAAATCTTTTGAAAGCCCTACAGCTCCAGAAAGACCAATGGGATTGATAATTCTTTGGTCCTATGCAAAGACTGATTAATCAAAAAGTACAAAACAAATTATTCTAGGCATAAAATAAAAATATTCCTAGTTAGAGGTACCCTAATGTACTCATAGCTATGCACTAAATGTCCATGCAAAGTTCATGTTAGTATAACTTTTATTCTACAAAATAGAGAAAATTGGGTAATCACCTGCTTTTTGACACTGAATAATCTTATCATGGATGGTGTCTGCCATTTCAATAAGAAACTTGCTTTCTTGAATCATCTGTCAGAAAACAAAAATTTTTTAAATTATTGTTTAGCATCATCAAACTAGATTTTAAGGTGGTAAAGTAAACAGTACACAAATAAATCAAAGTTATTATAATTTAGTATAAAATGTGTGTCTAATCACCAGTACTTCCCTATCTACCTTATATTTCACTGCCTAGTATTTATTTTTATATAATTATTCCATATATATGCTAATACTTGTAAATTTTGTCTCCACTAATAGACTAAGTTCCTCAAGAGCAGGAATTGCTTCATTTTTTTTGTCTTTGTAGCCTCAGTGATTAACGCTTAGCACATGTATAGTAAATGGTTGATTATTTGACATGCAGGGATGGACCTAAGACAGCTCTAACCTCCAATTGTTCAATTTTCAGAGTGAGCATTTAGATACTACAAGACAGAGCATAATTGATTGTTTTGTTGCCTAGGCTTAAGAAAAAGTTAATAATTCAGATCAAACTTAAAATTATGTGTGTATGCATTTTTTGGGAGAGCTTAGTTGTTAAACATTTACCAGCACACCCCTATATTGCTCTATAAACACTGGTTGAGCCCAGCAGGAGTGCAATAGAAGGTTCATGGAGGGAAATCAGCACCAGACAGGGAGACGTGACAAGTATAGGCTAATAGTAAACACAACAACAACAACCATAACAAATAATTGGCATTTACAGAGTGCTTTAAGGTTTGCAAAGTGCTATACATTCTTTATCTCATTTGAGCCTCACAACCCCACTGACTGATAGCATAGTTGTGGGGGGGGGGGGGAAAGATCAGTATAGGTTGAAGATGCAAAAAGACTTCATGAAACAGGTAGAATTTAAACTGGACATAAAAGAACAAATAGGATTTGGAGAAGGAAAGGAAAAGAAAGAAGATTTGTTTGTTTTTTAAGGAAGAGGGAATGGTATGAAAAAGACCCAGAAGGGAGCAAGGATGGCACATAAAGAGATAGTGAGGAAACCAGGCTGGTTAAAGGAGTGACTTGGAGTTCAGAAATGGTAAGAGAGAAGGTAGGATAGAGAAAGTAGAGCCAAACTGTGAAATTTCATGAAAGCCAGTCTCCAAGATGTTTAGACTTTATTATGAGGGCACTGGGGAGCCAGTGAGGAGCTTAGAGAATAACACTAAGATCAGGAAAGCAGTGTTTTTGGCAGTATTAAGGAGCACAATGATTTTGGTTACTGTTGAGGAGCAAAACAAATATCACTAGAAATTATTGGCCTTTCTTCAGGAAACTGGAGAGGTGGGATCAAGGGCACAAGTGGGAGGGTCATGGCTAACACTCTTTCTAAGTCAGAGTGAATCTCTTGGCCCAGATAAATTAAATTCCAGAGGGCTAGAAGTAAATAAAGAAAAACCTCCCAAGGATGAGATCACTGAATGACAGTTAATAATCTCTTCTTGTTGTTCAGTTGTGTCCAACACTTTCTGACTCCATTTGGGTTTTTTGTTTTTTTTGGTATAGACACAGGAGCGGATTGCCCTTTCCTTCTCTATCTCATTTCACAGATGAGGAAACTGAAACAAACAAGGCTAAGTGACTTTCCCAGGGTCACATAGCTGTTAAGTGTCTGAGGTTAAATTTGAACTCAGGAAGATGAGTCTTCCTGACTCCAGGCCCAGCTTCTATCCACTGTGCCACCTAGCTGCCTCAATAATCTTTAAGCAATGCTAATTAAAAACAAGTGACCTGCAATAAGTCTCCTAACTTCAACTTTGAGAACTTTAGAAACCTTGGTCTTTTAAAGCAAGTTTTCTCAATAATTGCAAAAGCTATTAACTTTTAGTTTGGGTATAATTTAGCTCTTTGAAATAAGTCCCCCTGTCCTCCCTTCTGGATCATAGTTAATGTTTTAGAAGTCCAGGAAAACCTGTTTCTTAACATCTGAAAGAACAGTGTCATGTTTCAGACAACTTGGCCAAACTCAAGCTCAAAGTTCCTACTGGATGCCGAGATTCTCATAATTTTCTTTATCTTTTGTAATCATTTCAGATCCTACTGTGCTAATGATAGTTCTCCATACGAAATAAAACATTTTGTACAATGCCAAAAATGATAATAATCTATAAGCAATCATGAGTAAAGGGGAGAAGTTCCAGAATCCCAAAGTTGGGCAACTGATGGGGACGATTAAGAACATAGGGAATATAAGTTCTGTGACTTAGTGCAGACTGCAAACTATAAACTGGGCACCACTCTTAAACATTAAATTAGAAGGTTCTCAATACTTAAAAAAAAAGAATGGTGATTAATAAAAGATAATATCACTAAGAATGTCATACCAAATTGACCTCATTTCCTTTTTTCATTAGGTTGTTAGACTGATCGATCAAAAAAAGTTCTAGACCTAATACACTAATATATATTAAGGTTATATTTGAAAAAATTCATCATATTAACAAGATGGATTAATGTGGGCTGGATAATTATATAGGTTGGTAGATGTGCCCTAGTTAAAAACTAAATCCAAAAATCATTTCTAAATGGACTGATGCCAACCTGGAAAGAATAGCTCAATGGGTTCCCCAGGGCTCTTTTCTGGCCCTATCTTGCTCAATACTTTTATCAATGATTTGCTTGCTTGAAAGGCTTGTTTATCAAATTTGTTGGCAACATGAAGCTAGGAGGGATTGATAAGAGGTTGGATGACAACCTATGGATCTAAAAATACCTTGGCAGGCATGAAGAGAAGACTGAATCTGACAAGATAAAAGTTAATAGAGATAAATGTAAAGTTCTGCCCAAGATCTGCTTGAATATCAAATTGGGAAAGTACTACTTTATAACAGTTTAGGATGAGAAAAAAATTAGGATTTTGACTGCAGTCTCAATATGAATCAAATGTAATATGCTTGATTAAAAAAAAAAGCTAAATCAATTTTGGATGCACCAAATAGAAATAAAATGTCTGGGGTAAGCTGGTCATCCTTTTGTTCTCTTTGCTAATCATACCACAGGGAGAATGTTGTTCAGTTCTGGGTAACATATTTTCTAACATTGTATTTCTTAAATGGTAAGTTTTGTTTCAATGTAGCAGACACTTCCAAGAAAATACCCACATAAACTCTCTCTACACACACACACACACACACACAATATTGAACAAATTTTTGATGCCACATTCTGGTAGTGACATTGACAAATGTGTATCCAGAGAATGGTAACCAGAAAGGTAAAAGAACTTGAAGTCACAAGAAGAATTGAAAGAACTAGAGATGATTAGCCTGGAGAACAGAAAAATTAAAGGGGCACATGATTATTCTTTTAAAATTCAGTTCAATTCAATTGCATAAACATGTATGTAGAAGCAGTTAGGTGGTTTAGTGAATAGAGCACTGAATTTGGAGGCTAGATCTAAGCCCAAACCTACTTCATACCCTTACTAGCTATGGGAATCTTAGCAAGTCACTTAAACTCTCTCAGCTTCAGTTTCTCCATTTATAAAGTAAGTTTAATTATACCACCTACCTCACAGGATTATGGTGAGGATCAAATGAACAAACACATACATACATATACACACATATATACATACATACATACATACATATGTGTGTATACACAGACTTCTGATATATTCATTTCAAAGAGCTTGTTTTAAGTGACTGGATTGAGCAATTCAGCTGAGAACCAAAGCAAAAACTGAGTTTTTTGCTTTACTGAATTTTCCATTTGATTATCTTGCTTTTTTGACTGACTCAATTGTCAAAATCATTTGGTTATGAGGCATGTAGGCATCTGTATGCATAATAAGCCTCATTATTAATGACTAGTAATTGCTGTATTTCTATTACAAGTATAAAGTCCAAAACTGTCCATTCAGAACATTGTAAAGCCTCCTAGAGTAGAGCCATGTTCACTTAGAAGAGCTGGGTCTACTGTCCTCATTGATGGTCAGTCCAGTTTTGGAGTACTGTGTCCAGTTCTGAGAGATACAGAAAAACTTAGAGGATGAAGAATGTCTATTGTCTAGAGTATGATAATGAGCTATATAGACAATCTAGCACTTGTTCATCAGTATATTTGTTTTGGAAAGACTCTGAAAATAAACAACATGCTGGGTATATGTTGCACAGGAGGTAGAAAGTAGATTGGATTGCCTTTGGAGAAATAACATAGTTCTTTTAGTGATGGGCTTCTCCCTTAAAAATTAAAGGACCATATTATTTTTGTACCAATATTTTCCTGGTAATGTTTATAGCTATGAATCATGGAACACTATAGTCACCAGGGAATTTTAGTTGAGGTCACCTAGAGGGCAATGGAGAGGCATATGGCGGGCAGGAGCAGGCTGCAATGCATAACAAATAGGAAATTATTCAGAAAAAAAGAAACAGTGGTATAAAGTATATCCTCATAAAAATGTGTGACCAAGAAAAAAAAAAAAGATGAGTTAACCATGTAGACAAAGAAAAATAATTAATGGAGAGTCTATGAGATCTGTTGTTACAACAATAATGTTAAGTAAATAAGAAAAAGTCCCCCAGCATGACGGGTGAAGCCACGGTGGTGGATTTATATGAATATATGGACAAGAATCATAGAGTGAGGTCAGCCATATGTGGATTGTAATTTGAATCATTGAAGAGAGTACTCAAGCAATGAGATCACAGACCCATCGAAATACTGAGAATGCCCAGAACCAGGTAGTTGATTCACAATCATGTAGATACCTGCACCACTTAAGACAGACTTGAAGAAATGATATTAACTTTTAAATACCTAGGGAAGATTTCATGGCATTATATAGCTATGACTTAACTAAAAGCTAACTATATACACATATATATATGCTAACACCTATATAGTGCTTTAATATTCACACAATGCCTTACATGTAGTATCTTTTTTGATCCTCACAACAACCTTATGAGATAGGTGATATTGGCATTTCCATTTTGCAGATAAGGAAACTGAGGCCAAGAGAAATTAAGTGATTTTCTCCAGGTTCACACAGTCAGCAAGAGGAAGGATTTAAACTCAGTTCTTCCTAGAGGTAACTACTGGTGTGGTGGATAGAGCACCAAGCCTGAAGTTGTGAAGATGAGTTCATATTTTGCTTCAGATATTTACTAGCTGTGTGACCCTGGGCAAGTTACTTAACCTCTGTCTTCCTCAGTTCCCACAACTGCAAAATGGGGATAATAAAGTTTATGTTGAGGATCAAAGGAGATAATATTTGTAAAGCATTTATCACAATACCTAGCACACAGCAGATACATAATAAATACTTATTTCTTCCCTGACAAATTCTAGCATTCTATCCATTATTCTGCCTAGAATTCATTCAGTGGCTTCTAAAAGTACCTAACATAAAGCCAGAGCTAGCTTTGTATTTGTTCATTATTTTCTACATTTTTAGTCTTGGAATTATAATTTATTTCATGGATTACTTGTTTAGCTTCAATAATACTTTTTTAAAAAATATTTTTATGATCTGCTGTGGCAATTTTTAAAAGGGTTTATTCTGAAAAAGCATAGTAGTTGACATGTTTTGATGAAACATGGGTAAGGGAAATATTCCTGCTCAAAAAATGTTCCAAAGTCTCAACCATAAGCCAAATATATTGTAGATTTCTAGAATCACGGAATGCAAAGCTGGATGAAACAAATATCAAGGCCTGCCATCTAATTCTAGAGAAGAGGACACTGAGGTCCAGAGAGGCAAAATTACAAAATAATTCTGCTTTTATTTTTTAAATGTTGAAAAAACATTATTAAACCTAAAAAAAATAACTATTGACTTGAATTATGTGGATTGCCTAAGGTCACATAGCCAGTTAGTAGCAGAGCTACATATAGGACCTAGGTCTTCTGAACTCCAAGCCCAATTTTGCTTCCATTGCATATCATGACCCAACTTCCCTTCTGGTAGAATGTGAGTTCCTTCAGGGCAGAAACTGCCTCATTTTTCTGTTTGTTTCTCCAGAACCTAACACAGTGTCTATAACACAGTGGATGATCAATAAATATTTGTTGTTTTATTGACTGATCCTTTGCTTTACATAGACCCACAAGAAAACTAATATATGAATCTAGCCTTGAAGTTAGCATTCCTTAAAGAATGTTCTATTCAGCACCAGAAGTAAAAAGCAATATATAGAAGTTGAAATGAGGCAAAAATTAGACCTCCCCAGTTATGGCTAGAACGGGTTGCCTCAGGACAGAGTAGGATCTCCCTCATTGGAGGACTGCAAATTGAGGATAATAACAATAACAAAGTTGAACAAATGAGGTAAAGTCCAGATTGTGTAGAGCCTTAACAGTTGGTCTCAAAATGGGAGCAATTGAAGGTTGTTAAACAAAAGAAAGGCATTATGGAAGTAATGTCATATTATGTGCCTTTATGGTTTAAGCCCCTGGATTCACTGTGCCATTATTCCAGGTAAAAATAAAGAAGAAGAAGCAGGTAAATGTGGGAAAAATTTGGGAGATGAGATTGAAATTCAAAAGAACATTAGTAATTTAGAGAAATGGTCTGGATGACCACCTGGTGGGCATACTAAAGTAGAAATTCCTTTTAGATATGGGTTAAACCAGATGGTTAATGAGGTACCTTCCAACTCAAAAATTCTGTGATTCTGTGGAAGGGAAGCTTGAAGTATTATCTAACCTGCCTCTCTATATTTGGACACAACCACAACTAAACCACAATTCTACAACTTGTTTTGGGAAAAAAAACTCATCTCAAATCCATTTCCTTTGGGTTGCCCTGAATAACTACATATTCATAAATATATAGTTATTAATGACTTTCCTGTATATAAATACCTATCATCATTCAAATTTCCCTTCTTGGAGCTAAATATTACCCATTTCTTTAGCCTTGCCTGTGAAGAGTCATCTTTAATTCTTCAATCTGTATTAGGCTTCTTTGTCCTATCTCTCCAGATTCTCCATATCATCTGAAATTGGTTAAAATACTCTGATACAGGTTTCAGCTGTGTTGCATATAGTGGAAGGATTGTTTCCCATGTCCATATCATTATGCTTGTCCTTTAGAATCCAAATGTCTTTATCATTTTTGTACACTATTAAGACACTTCTAATGCCTAGATTTTTATCTACAATTTTACATAGTACTTAATTCCATATTATATAATATATATATATATGTGGGGGGGGGGTCTACACACACACACACACACACACACACACACACACACACACAAAGTAGTTCAGCATAATAGAGAGCTCAAGACTGAGCCAAGAAGATGGGTTTCACTTCCTGCCTGTGACACATACTGGTTCTGTGATCCTGGTTATGAGTTTTACCTCTCCGTGCCCCCAAAATATCTAGGAATATATGGTCCAGAGAGGGTGTTGATCTTCACTGATAAAGGGAGCACATCACTCGCAGTTCCCTACACAAATAAAATCATTGGTTTTGTCAAGATATATAGATCGATAGATAAGGATTAGACACAGCTATATGTTGTTTATTCATCTCAGTTATGTCCAACTCTTCATGACCCCATTTGGGGTTTTCTTGGCAGAGATACTGGAGTAGTTTGCCATTTCCTTCTCAAGCTCATTTTACAGATGAGGAAATTGAGGCAAACAGGGTTTAGTAATTTGCTCAGAGTCACACAGCGAGGAAGTATTCAAGACCAGATTCAAACTGAGGAAGAGAAGCCTTCCTGACCAGGCCTGGAGTGTCTACTGTACCACTTAGCTATCCATATGACTATTTATTTGAGGCTATCTATACATCTGTTTATCCGGATTGTGTGTGTGTGTGTGTGTCTGTGTGTTAGGGAGTGAGTGTGTAATTTGCATTTCTCACTTCCTAAGATATAGATGGGTCAAATCTAAACTCTAAATCTTCCTTTGAAGGAAAACAGCTCTCTGTGTAACTGCTTAAGTGGGTTTTTTTGGTTAAAATTCCTACAAAAATTTATTTCATTTATTCTTGACCATTTCTCTAAATTACTAATGTTCTTTTGAATTTCTATCTTATCTCCCAAATTTTTCCCATATTTACCTGCTTCTTCTTCTTTATCCTTACATGGAATAGTGGCACAGTCAATCTAGTGGCTTAAACCATAAAGGCACATAATATGATGTCACTTCCATAATGCCATTCCTTTGTTTAACAACCTTCAATAGCTCCCATTTTGGGACCAGCTGTTAAGGCTCTACACAATCTGGAACTTACTTGTTCAACTTTATTTAATACTACTCATTAACATATAGCCCCCTACTCCACAGTAGGCAAATTAGTCACTATCTCAAGGAAACAGAAAATAACTTTTTTCAGCCTCTATGACTGCTTATATTATACTCACTTTCTCCTGGAATGTCTTCTTTTACATCCTCAGATTATCTAGTTTACTCATGCCACAAATTATCACTTTTATTCCTACCTATTCCACAAAATCTTTCCTGACCACTCCAGAGTAATTCTCAGAGAATCTCAGAACTGGAAAAAAAAAAAAAAAAAACCTTAGCTGTTATCTAGTACCTGAATAGGAATCTCCTAGACAACCTCATTGACCAATGGGCAATTTGCCTTTGCTTGAAAACCTCTAGTGAAAAGGAAATCACTACCTGCCCATTCTGTTACTCACAAAGAAGTTTTATCTTCATACTGACCCAAAACCTTCCTCTCTGAAACTTCCACTCATTGCTCCTAGATATAGTTTCTGAGACCAAGCAAGACAAGCCTAATTCTTCTTTCACATGACAGTCCAGCAAGTGAATGAATATAGCAATTATTCCCTTTCCTCCCTATGTTCCATCATAAGCTTTATTTTATCCACATTTATTATCTCCAGTTCTTTTGTTCCCATCACCTTGACTTCTAGACATACTCCAGCTTATCCAGGTCACTCATAAAATGTGGCAACCAGCACTGAGCATAGATACTCCAGATCTGATCTGTCCAGAGCTAAATACAACAGAACTATCATTTTCCTAATTCTGAAAACTAGGTTTCTGTTAATGCAAGCAAAGTTTGCATTAGATTTTGTTTTATTTCCATTTCATAACATTGGCTAATGTTTGGCTTTCAGTACATGAAAAACACCCAGGTTTTTTTTTCCCACATGAGTGAGATCACCATGCTTCTCTATATTATGACAAAAGTATAGTACTTTTCATTTGTCCCAATTACATTTGTCTTAAACAATTCAATCTATCATCCTCACACATCAAGAGCACTTTGAATCTTCATCATGATATTAATTAGCTATTACCCCCCACTTCCTGTCATCTGATAAGCATGCCATCTAAGACTTCATCCAAAATATTGACAAAAAGGTTAAACAGAAAAGAATTGAGGAGAAAACCCCACCTCTCTCAGGCAGACATTGACTCATTCATTATCATTCTTTGCATCTGGTCATTCAACCATAAAGAAGAAGGAACAATGATATATGAACTGAATGTGAGGATTCTTAAGTATGATTTTTAATTAATTTTCTTGCTGTTAGAGATCATGGGTTAAAAAAGACTACCACTCCATAATTAGCTCAGGAATAAATAGGAGAAAATATTCAATAAAAAATTTCCTTTGCATAACATTTAGCAAGAAAACATCTGACACATACAATGCTTTAAGGTTTGCAAAGCACTTTATATGTCTTATATCACCTAATGAATACAGACAGTTCAACCTTTATCTTGTAATCTATTTTATTCTTTTGAATACAAAGCATGACAGGCACAAAAAAAAATCACTAAGCAGATATTTATGTGGCATGAACCAAAGAAAAAACACCTTTGTATTATTGCTTCAGGGATATGTTTCATTGAATCTCTATTTGTTTTGAATGAAATATTCTTTTGTAAGTGTAATATTTCTCATGTACTAAAACCCAGTTGCCACATGGAATCACCCTTGCTTGCTTGTTTCTTAATGTCTCTTAGGTGCCCAATGTTCAAATAATGCTGGCATCCGTTAGAAATTTTTGCCAGCTCTGAGGATGTTTCGTCAGCTCCATTACACAGTGTCAAATTGATTTTTGTCAAGAGTCATCTGGTAAGGGTTAGAGGAAATAGAGATGAGTAGTGGCGATTGGTGATTCCCTGCTGAGGGGTAATGAGGCAGCTATTTGTTGCCCTGACAATAGCAATAGAGTTCTGCTCTCTTACCAGGGCATATATCCAGAAAACTTCCCCGGAGGGGAAAGAAAAGGATCAAAGAAAGGATAGGACCACTACCCAGGGTAGTTAGGACCATGATAATGGACAACAGACAGTAGACATAGCTACTCAACTCTAATTTTGCTATTTTCTCTACCAAGGAGAATCATTTTTTTAGACAGAAAAGAGTAGAACCAAAATGGCTTAAAAAAGGAGTTGAATTCACAGACAAGTGGAGGAGATTGTAAGAGAGCATGGAGGTGCCCTTGATGAGTTCAAGTCACTGGTCCCAGATAACCTATATATCAGAGTATTTTAAAAACTGGCAGATGTCATTGCTGAACCATTGTGAATGATATCATAGAGAATAAGAGGTGTGCCAAAGGACTGAAGAAAGACAAATGCTGTCTCTATTTTCAAAAGAGGAAAAAGATTGGAATCTGGTGAGCTTGGCTACTTCCTGGAAAAATTCCAGAATATAATAAAGGAATGGTTTTTGGACCATTTAAAAAAGGAAAGTATGATCAAAGAGAGTCAACCAAAAGTTTATATAAAACAGACTAGGCCAGACTAATTCTATTTCCTTTTCTAATAGGTTTGTTAAAAAGGAAAACCAGGGAAATGCTACAGCTATAGTTTACCTGGATTTTAGCAAAGATTTGACAAAGTCTTCTGTGTTATTATTATGGACAAAAAACAGTACTATATGCTAAAAGACAATATGGTTCAAAACTAGTTTAATGACCAGACCAAAAGAATTAGTCCCAAAAATTGACTTCAGCTTCCAGGAGCCAAGATGGAAGAGGAAAAAGGTAGTCGCTTTCACCCCACCCCCATCAACCTCTGAAAACCCAGAAAACATCACCCCAGAAAAAACCCTGGAACAGCTGAACCAGAAGAAAGACAGGGTGCAGCAGGGCAGTAGCCCAGGTAGCTAGAGGGATTAATGGGAAAGGCACCTCTTACCCTGGGGGAAGGGGAGCAGTACGAAACAGGAGTCGCCCAGCCAGCTAGTGGAAAGACCCATTTTAGCACACCAGGAGGAGATTCCGGTGCCTCGGCATTCCACAGCAAATGGATCTCCCAGTGCCTCAGCAAAAATAAGGGAAGCAGCACTACAAAGGGCCCCAGGTGATAAGCACCCAGCAGCATTGTCTGAAAGGAGCTGAAGAAAGCAACCTAGAGGTACCAAAAAGTTCCAGCCCTGTTGATTCCAGCCCAACACCAGGTAAACTGTCAGAACCCTATAGCCTCCAACTGCCAACCAGGAGGAGATCCCGAAGCCCAGGTGGTCGAGCAGGCAAACGCCAACAGCTGTACCTCTGAGTGCCTCAGTGAGGGGGGGTAACTGGTGGAAACCAGCTCAGAAAACCACCAGGTGCCTCGGTATTCTACAGCAAAGAAGTCTCCCAGTACCTCAACAGAAATAAGGAAGGCAGCACTGCAAGGGGCCCCAGGCAGATAAACACCTGGCAGCACTTATCTAAAAGAAGCTAAACAAAGCTAAAGGAAAGGAAAAGCAGGCAACCTAGATTTACCTGAAAGTCCGAGCCTTGCGAATTCCAGCCCAACACCAGATAAGCTGCCAGAACCCTACAGCCTCCAATTGCCAACATAAGATGCCCCAGCACATAAAACCAGTGACCAAGACCTAGGCTCCCAACACAAGAAGCTTGGGTCAGTGCCCTCTGCTCCCCAGCAGGAGAGCTTAATCTCTTTAAAGGCCAGGGAATAAAGAAACACCATGAGTAAAAAGAAACGTATGATGGATTCCTATTATGAGAAGAGTGAAGATCAAGACAGAAATTCTGAAGAGGACAACAGTGCCATCAAACCCACATCTGCAACATCAAAGGGGAACGTGAAGTGGTCTGAAGCCCAAAAAGCCTTCTTAGGAGAACTCAAAAAGGATTTTAAAAGTCAAATGAGAGAGGTAGAGGAGTCCTTTAAAAGTACAATTGGCCAATTGGAAAAAAAAGTACACTGAAGAAAACAAGTCCCTAAAACACACAATTGGCCAATTGGAAAAAAAGTACAATGAAGAAAATAAATCCCTTAAAAATACAATTGACCAATTGGAGAAGAAGATACAAAATCTAACAAAAAAAAACAATATGTTACAAATTAGAATTGAACAAATGGAAACTAATGACTCTATGAGAGAGCAAGAATCAGTCAAACAGAAACAAAAAATGAAAAAATAGATAAAAACGTAAAATACCTCATGGGTAAAACAGCTGACCTGGAAAATCGATCCAGGAGAGATAATTTAAAAATTATAGGCCTACCTGAAAGTCATGATGAAAAAAAGAGCCTGGACAATATCCTTCAGGAACTCATAAAGGAAAACTGCCCTGAAGTCCTAGAACCTGAAGGTAAAATAACTACAGAAAGAATCCGTCGCTCCCCACCTGAAAGAGATCCCAAATTGAAAACGCCAAGGAATATAATAGCTAAATTACAAAATTACCAGATAAAAGAGAAATTGCTGCAAGCAGCCAGAAAGAAACAATTTAAATATCATGGAACCACAGTCAGGATTACACAGGACCTTGCAGCCTCTACATTAAAAGACCGTAGGGCATGGAACATGATATTCCGTAAGGCAAAGGAGCTTGGAATGCAGCCAAGGATTAACTACCCAGTGAAAATGAGTGTGATTTTTCAGGGAAGGTGATGGATATTCAATGAAATAGGAGACTTCCAAACGTTCCTGATAAAAAGACCAGAGCTCAACAAAAAATTTGATCTTCAAGTACAAGACTCAAGAGAGACATAAAAAGGTAAATGGGACAGAAAGATACAATATGTTATTAATAAGGGCAAAATGTTTACATCCCTACAAGGGAAGATGACACTTGCAACTCTTGAGAACTGTATTGTTATTATACCATGTTAAAGGAGTATACATAAAGGGGGTGGATATAAGTTGACTTTGATGTAATAAGAAAAAAAATTTAATCAAGTGGGTTAAATGGATCCAAGTAAGTGGATTAGTCTGAGCTAAGAAAATGTACTGAGAAAGGAGGAGGCAGACAAGGGTAAATTACATTGCAGGAAAAGACACAAAAACCTATTAGAGCAGAGGGAAAGAAGGGAAGGGGATGAGCATTATTTGAACCTTACTCTCATCAGATTTGGCTCAAGAAGGGAATAACATAATCAGTTAGGTATAGAAATGTAACTTGTACTATAGATAGTAGGAGGGGAAAGGGGAAAGCAAAGGGAGGGGGGATAGAAGGGAGGGAAGAAGCAATAAAGGTAAAGGGGAAGAAAAGGGAAAGGGATGATAGAAGGGAGGTAGGACCCAAGGAGGTGCTGGTCAAAAGCAAAACACTAGTGAAGGAGGGAAAGGAGAAAGAAAAGCATAAACAGGGGGGAAAAAAGGATGGAGAAAAAGATACAGATAGTAATCATAACTGTAAATGTAAATGGGATGAACTCTCCCATAAAACGGAAGGTATAGCAGATTGGATTAAAAACCATAATCCTACAATACGTTGTTTACAGGAAACACATTTGAAAAAGAGTGACACATACAGGGTAAAGGTAAAAGGCTGGAGCAAAATATATTATGCTTCAGCTAAAGTAAAAAAAGCAGGGGTAGCAATCCTGATCTCAGACAAAGCAAAAGCAAAAATAGATCTTATCAAAAGAGATAAGGAAGGAAACTACATCCTGCTAAAAGGCACCATAGACAATGAAGTAATATCATTACTAAACATATATGCACCAAATGATATAGCATCCAAATTCATAGAGGAGAAGTTCAGGGAGTTACAGGAAGAAATAGACAGGAAAACTATAGTAGTGGGGGACCTCAACCTCCCCCTCTCTGAACTAGATAAATCTAACCACAAAATAAACAAGAAAGAAGTTAAGGAGGTGAATAGAACAGTAGAAAAGTTAGGTATGATAGACCTGTGGAGAAAACTGAATGGGGATAGAAAGGAATATGCTTTTTTCTCGGTGGTATATGGCACATACACAAAAATTGACCATGTACTAGGGCACAAAAACCTCACAATCCAGTGCAGAAAGGCAGAAATATTAAATGCATCCTTTTCAGATCATGATGCAATAAAAATTATATGTAACAAAGGGCCATGGAAAGATAGACTAAAAAATAATTGGAAACTAAATAATTTAATCCTAAAAAATGATTGGGTCAAAGAACAAATCATAGAAACAATCAATAATTTCATTCAAGAGAATGACAATAATGAGACTACATACCAAAACTTATGGGATGCAGCAAAAGCAGTTCTTAGGGGAAGTTTTATATCTCTAAATGCTTACATAAATAAAATAGAAAAAGAGGAGATCAATGAATTGGGCATACAACTAAAAAAACAGAAAAAGAACAAATTAAAAGTCCTCAATTAAACACCAAATTAGAAATAATGAAAACCAAAGGAAAAATTAAGAAAATTGAAATTAAGAAAACTATTGAACTAATAAATAAAACTAAGAGCTGGTTTTATGAAAAAACCAATAAAATAGATAAACCTTTGGTTACTCTAATTAAAAAAAAAGAAAGAAGAAAAGCAAATTACTAGTATCAAGAATGAAAAGGATGAAACTATCACCAAGGAAGAAGAAATTAAAACAACAATTAGGAATTATTTTGCCCAACTACATGCCAACAAATTTGACAATCTTAGTGAAATGGATATATATTTACAAAAATATAAATTGCCCAGATTAACAGAAGAGGAAGTAAAATACTTAAATAACCCCATCTCAGAAAAAGAAATTGAACAAGTCATTGATGAACTACCTAGGAAAAAATCTCCAGGGCCAGTTGGATTTACATACAAATTCTATCAAACATTTAAAGAACAATTAATTCCAATACTATATAAACTATTTGGTAAAACAGGTAAAGAAGGAATCTTACCAAATTCTTTTTATGATACAAATAGGTGCTGATACCTAAACCAGGAAGAGTCAAAACAGAGAAAGAAAATTATAGACCAATTTCTCTAATGAATATAGATGCAAAAATTTTAAACAAAATATTAGCAAATAGATTACAGCAACTTATCACACGAATAATACACTATGACCAGGTAGGATTTATACCAGGAATGCAGGGCTGGTTCAAATAAGGAAAACTATCAGCATAATCCATCATATCAACACCAAAACTAACAGAAACCACATGATCATCTCAATAGATGCCGAAAAAGCTTTTGACAAAATACAACACCCATTCCTATTAAAAACACTAGAGAGCATAGGTATAAATGGAGTCTTCCTTAAAATAACAAATAGCATCTATCTAAAACCTTCAGCAAGCATAATATGTAATGGGGACAAGCTAGAAGCATTTCCAATAAGATCGGGGGTAAGCTATCACTCTTTGCAGATGAATGATGTTATACTTAGAGAATCCCAGAGAATCAAGTAAAAAACTACTTGAAATAATAAACAACTTTAGCAAAGTTGCAGGCTATAAAATAAACCCGCATAAATCATTGGCATTTCTATATATTACCAACAAAGCCCAACAGCAAGAGATAGAAAGAGAAATTCCATTTAAACTTACTGCAGACATTATAAAATATTTAGGAGTCTACCTCCCGAAACAAACCCAGGAATTCTATGAACACAATTACAAAACACTTTTCATGCAAATAAAATCAGATCTAAATAATTGGAAAAACATCAGTTGCTCATGGGTAGGCCGAGCTAATATAATAAAAATGACAATTCTACCTAAGCTAATTTACTTATTCAGTGCCATACCAATCAAACTACCAAAAAATTATTTTATAGAGTTAGAAAAAATAATAACAAGATTCATTTGGAAGAACAAAATGTCCAGAATATCAAGAGAACTAATGAAAAGAAATTCAGGGGAAGGTGGCCTAGCCATTCCAGAGCTTAAATTATATTATAAAGCAGCAATCATCAAAACTGCTTGGTACTGGCTAAGAAATAGAGTGGTGGATCAGTGGAATAGGTTAAGTATGTAAGACACAGTAGTCAATGACTATAGAAATATATTATTTGATAAACCCAAAGACCCCAGTTTCTGGGATAAGAACCCACTCTTTGAAAAAAACCGCTGGGAAAACTGGAAAATAGTATGGCAGAAAGTAGGCATAGACCAAAATCTCACACCATATACCAAAATAAAGTCAAAATGGGTACATGATTTAGATATAAAGGTTGATACTATAAGCAAACTGAGAGAGCAAGGAATAGTTTACCTGTCAGATCTATGGAGAACAGAAGAATTCATGACCAAACAGGAGATAGAGGATATTACAAAAAGCAAAATAGATAATTTTGATTACATTAAATTGAAAAGTTTTTGCACAAACAAAGCCAATGCAACTAAGATTAGAAGGAAGGTAGAAAATTGGGGAAGAATTTTTACAACCAGGCTCTCTGATAAGGGCCTCATTTCCAAAATATATAGAGAATTAAGTCAAATTTATAAGAATACAAGCCATTCCCCAATTGATAAGTGGTCAAAGGATATGAACAGACAGTTCTCAGATGAAGAAATTAAAGCCATCTATAGTCATATGAAAAAATGCTCTAAATCACTATTGATTAGAGAAATGCAAATCAAAACAACTCTGAGGTACCACATCACACTTATCAGAATGGCCAACATGACAAAACAGGAAAATGATAAATGTTGGAGAGAATGTGGTAAAATTGGAACACTAATGCATTATTGGTGGAGTTGTGAAATGATCCAACCATTTTGGAGAGCAATTTGGAACTATGCCCAAAGGGCTATAAAAATGTGCATACCCTTTGACCCAGCAATAGCACTTCTAGGGCTATATCCCGAAGAGATCACACAAATGGGAAAAGGACCTACATGTACAAAAATATTCATAGCAGCTCTTTTTGTGGTGGCAAAGAATTGGAAATTGAGAGGATGCCCATCAATTGGGGAATGGCTGAGCAAGTTGTGATAAAAGAATGTGATGGAATACTATTGTGCTATAAGAAATGATGAACAGGCTGACTTCAGAAAAACCTGGAAAGACTTGTATGGTCTGATGCTGAGTGAAGTGAGCAGAACCAAGAGAACGTTGTACACAACAACAGCCACGTTGTGTGATGACTAATATTGATAAACTTAACCCTTCCTGGTAATACAAGGATCTAAGACATCTCCAGAGGCCTTGTGATGGAAAATGCTATCCACACCCAAACAAAGAACTATGGAAGCTGAATTGTTATTTTTTTTCTCTTCTGTTGAGTTTTGTTTCCTCTTTCTGATGGTTCCTCCTATTGGTTTTAATTTCTACTTACAGCATCACTAATGTCAAAATATGTTTAATATGAATGGAAATGTATAGCCTATATCAGATTGTGCGCCATCTTGGGGAGGGTGGTGGGGAGGAAAGGGGAGAAAAACTTTAAACTCAAAAGCATATGGAAGTGATTATTGATAAATCAAAATAAATTAATAAAAAAAAGAAAAAAAAGAATTACTCCCATGTTTACTTAGAAGAAGGTCTTTAGTGTGGTGACTTCGGGATCCAGGCTTGCTCTTCTGCCTAGAATATAGTAGGTGTTTGGTAAATAATTGTTTATTAATTGACTATGTTTGACCAGTAACTTAAATAAACTACAGATGGTAGGTTTATCAGATTGGTAGATGACATTAACATGATCACCAACACAAGCTTGGATGGAACCTGGCCTATTACTGGAGCTGACAAGGGAAATGCCCCAGGCAGCTGAGTTTTGTTTTTGGTCACACCTCAATCTCCTTTTTACTTCCTTTCAGTTATCAATATTATTTGGGGAGAAAGAAACCTTGGAATCAAGTCATAGAGAAGAGTTTGGAGCAAAGTTTCTTTTCTTGGTACACAGTGCTTGCTCAGAAGAAAAATAATCATATGTTTGGATGACTGCAGTGTCTTTATTTTTCACATTCATTTATCTAAACACCTGTTGTGTTGTCTTTTTTAAAAAAGGTAAAGTCCTGCAATCTAACTAGCTCTCTTATTAATTAATACTGTGCCATTAGTTTCTTTGGACAATTAAAAAAAAAACATTGGCTATACAATCTCTATCAATGAAACAGCTGGAACTATAAAAAGTAAAAAAAATTGCATGTGACAATGCAAGGAAGCAAAGTTAACATAGTGGTTACCAGTCAGGAGCCAAAAACAACAACAGAGAGCTAGAATGCTGGCCAAATCAAAATCAAATAAGATGAAATGTAACAGGGAGATTTTATGAGTGTGTGTATATATATATGTGTGTGTGTGTGTGTATATACACACACACACACACACATACACATATACACATGTGTGTGTTATGTATGTGTTTATATATGTGTATGTGTACGAGGAGAGAGAAAGTCTTAAAATCAGGTCCAAGAAATTAATTTTATAATTACAAGATAATATGTAGCTAGATAATAGTTTGTCTAAAAAAGATTGGCAGATTTTCATATCCTGAAATCTCAAATGAGTCAAAAGTGTGATATAGCATTTATCAAAAAGCATTTATTAATCGTTTGCTCTGTGCAGAGAACTGTGCTAAGTGCTTGGACTACAAGGTCATACAAAACCAGAGTCTTGAGGTGCTCACATTCTAATGGGGAGGCAATGTGTAGATAACCAGATACAAACAAGACATATACAGTGTAGGTGGGAGGTAATCTCAGAGGAGATAACACTAGCGACTGGGAGGATTAGGAAAATCCTCTGGAGCTAAGACTTGAAGGAGGGCATGGAAACCAAGAGACACCATGTGAGGAGGCAAAGTATTATAAGCATGGATACAACCATTACAAAGGAATGAAGATGAAAGATGGAATTTCATGTGTAAGGAACCTCAAGTGGGACAGTGTAGGCTGCATCAAGAGGTGTACAGAGTTCAGGATCAAGGAGATCCCATAGCATTCTTACCAGGTCAAACCACAACTGGAATATTACAGTTCTAAGGGTCACATTTTAGGAGGGATAAGCTGGAGAGGGTAATCAGGTTGAAAAAAGATAGCAATCTTTATAGGGATAAGCTAAAAAATTTGGAGATGTTTAGCCTGGCAAAAGGAAGACAAAGGGACAAAATGGCTCTTGTTCAAGTATTTTAAGAGTTATCACACAGAAGAGGAGTTGGATTTACTTTGTTTTGCCTCAGAAAAAAAATAGGAGCAATGAATATCAAGAGGTAGATTTAGGTTCAATGGAAGGAAAAATATTAACAATTAAAACAATTATCCTGAGGTATAATGAGCTGCCTCTGGAAGAAGTGGATTTTCCTCACTGAAATCCTCAAGTCAAGGATAGATGACTGCTAGTCAGCTACATAAGATAGTTTGGGAATTCCGACCTCTGAGAATCTGTCCAACTCTGATATTTTGGGATTCTGGGTCTTTGGGTTGTGGTACTTTGTAAAGTGGTGCATGTCAATGAATTATTGTTTTGTTTGGGTTTTTCGTTTTCCACTTGACCCATTGTTATCCTATGAGTCAATTATTTTGTGCGTGATTTACACTAATATGAAATACCAAAGAAACCTAATATTCCTGAGTGAGAAAGGATTGTTTTATTGAGCTGATTGGAATTTAAACTGTTTTCATGAAGCATACTTACTCTCTTAGAAGACCAAAGTTCTTGCTTTGAAAAGCTGTACTTTTTTGTCCATCCTTGTAATTACATTGGTGTAGGGAATTCAGGATGAGGGAACTCCCTCTACCAATGCAGATCAGCAGCTTTAGAGCCGTGGTTCCATGGAGTACTAATAGAATAACCGATTTGCCCAGGATTGTACAAGCAATATATGTCAGAATTGGGTCTTCCACACAGCTGGGAATCCACAGGGACACTGCCTCTTTTTCTTATCTGTTCCTTAGTATCACTTGGGAGAACATAGTATCCCTTAGAACTATGAAGTAACACCAAACACACGAAAAATTATTTACTTCTGCTTGACAATCGTTGGTTGGGAAAGCCATATTGAACACCATGTTGGTTCTGTTGTGAAAAAAGATTAGATAAAAATAATAGCTAGCTATTATTTATATAGTGGCTTAAGGTTTGCAAAATACTACACAAATATCTCATTTGATCCTCACACTAACCCCAGAAGGCAGGTCCTATTATTATCCCAATGTTATAGATGAGGAAACTGAGGCACATAGAAATGAACTAACTTGCCTAGGTTCACACAGCTACTAAGTATCCAAGGCCCACTCCAGGCCCAGAGCTTTATCCATTGCATCACCCCACTGCATTAGATAGCAATTTACTCATTTTGAGAGTTTTCTAGGAATACTCATTTCCCAGTTCCCTCCTAATGACAAGATAAAAGATTCAGACACACTGGGTCTATGTATTATAGCTTGTTTTTATTTGTTCTGTATCTTCAGAAAATCTTTTACTTTCACCATAATAAAACTTTAATTTCTGTGTTAATGTTCAAGGATACAATCTAGAAATCACCTGCAGAAATTGCTTTGAAGTTATTTGTTTACAGCTACAAATGCCCTTTATCTGCTTAGACATCAGGCCAATTTACCCAAGACACTCTGGACTCAAGAAACAGTTTGTATATTAATTCAAACACAGAAAATAACAAGAAACGTACAAGGTCTCCCTGGCCGTGCATCAAGAAACATCCTACACTACAGCTAACAGGATTGAAATCAAAATGTCAGACTTTAAAAATGAAAAAAAAAATTGAGGAAAATCATTCAACAATATTTACAAACATTCTTTATCAGCCAGCAAATCCATTGAGCCTTGTCTTATTGGTTGCTATTGATGCAAAAGATGTGATCATGATCACCACATCTGAGGGGTTTAAATTCAACTTAGGGAGAGAAAACATCATTTGCACCATTCATTTTATGTTTATCATTGTTAGCACAAGATAAGGGTCTCTGAGGCATAGAGGGCTTTTTGTTAGAACTGGAATAGGGCTAGGATCATTATCTTTAAAGGAATCTGAGTAGGGGAGGGAAAGAAAAGGCAGTCTTCAAAGTAAAGTAGATAGATAGATAGATAGATAGATAGATAGACAGACAGACAGATAGATGATTAATAAATAATTGATAGATATTTGATAGGTGATTGATAGACAGACATTAGATAGATGATGATAGATAGTGTTTGTGCCAAGTATCTCAGCCTAATTACAGGGATGCTTAAATATATATATACACATCATGCATTTTTGGAAAAGAATTTTATCATATGAGGAAACTGGATTTAACCAGGACTAAATGAGACAAAAAGAGAAAGGGGAGAATGATAACTTGGCACCAGAATATTCTTAAGGATAATTTCATGCTATGTAATTCTTGCACAGTTGAGCTGTGTTTGGAGCATGCACAGACCGTTTCCCTCAATGTTTCACACACATAGAGTCAAATAAAGCAAATCTAAATTCTATCATAAGAGGTCCAAGTTGTTCTAAAACCCTAGGAAGGTCACAGTTACAGGAATTGGTAATGTTAAAAGATAACAATCATATGCAATCTTGCATTGCTGCTATTTATGTATATGCCTGGTTTTTCCATGTAGATTATGAGCTCTCTCAGTAGTTTATATCTGAAATTATTTTCTAATTCAGGGGTTCTTAACCTGATGGCCAAGAACTTGCTTTTAAAATATTTCGATGATTATATTTCAATGTAATTGGTTAACTTTATACTTCTATATATTTTACTTTATAAATTTATAAGTCTTCAAAGCCATTCATGGGTTTTACCAAACTATCAAGGGGGCCCGTAACACACACACACACACACACACACACACACACATACACAAGCTTAAGAATCCCTGACCTAAGTGATCTGCCTGCCTCCAGGTTCATCCCTTATACAACTGCCAAGGTAATCTTCTTAACAAAAAAAAAAAATTGTCATTTTCCAGTCCTACTCAAAAGTCACTTGAGTAACTCCCTATTGAGTATCTTCACAAAGAAAACCCCATGTAGAGTATTGGAGTGCTATGGTCCACAGGGGTAACAAAAGTTGGACACACCTGAATGACTGAACAACAACTGAGATTTGATGAGGTGGAGGTGGGAAAGGAGTGTGTTTCAACATATAGGAGATAGAATATCATGTATAGGGAAATTTATGTACAGTGAATGGCCAATAGGCAGGTTTGGCTGGAATACAGAGTATGAAAAGTGAAGTAATAGATGAATGAAGTTAATGGAAAAGCATTTATTAATTATTTGCTATATGTAAATCACTATGCTGACCACTGAGCAGGTAGAGGATTTATTCTTTTGCTCAGAGACCCCTCTCCAGACCCATAGGTCAAATTAGCCTACTGAGAGGCTTTCTGGTCTGGTAGAACAAGTATTAGTCTAGTAATCAGAGGGCCTATGTTTGTATCTTGGTCATGCTGCTTGTTATTTGTGTCATGCTTTCTAGGACTCATTTTCTTCATCTATAGAACAAGGGCATTGGAATAGGTGGTCTCTAACATCTCAGTTCTATGATCTACTAACATTCTATGATCCTGTTATTAAGGGTCAGTGATTAGTGTTTTTGATTGGTTTTGTCCTATTTTGTTTTCTGTTAAAACACCATTACAAGCATCAGCAGATCCAAGATGGTGGAGTAAAGGCAGGGATTCACCTGAGCTCTCTCAAATTTGCCTCCAAACAATGTTAAAATAGCACATCAAAATGAATTCTGAAGTGGCAGAATGAATGAAAAAAAGGGTAAAACTATTTTCTAGCCCAAGACAGTTAAGATGGTCAGCAGGAAAGGTCTGTCTCACTGGAGTGAAAGTAGAGTGCAGTCCAGCACAGTCTGTGCCAGCACAGGCCTTGCCTCAGCAAGCCAGCAACAGGGATGGGGGATGGGCAAAGAGGGGAGGATGGGGTGCCACTGAATCTGTGGTGGTAGATTCCAGAGCTCTCAGTCCACAGATGGTAAAAGAAAGGTACAACTGGTCAGAAGGAGATTATAGGGGAATCTTTGCTGGCACTGGGAGCACGACTCTTTTGCATTGCCCATCTCCAGTTCTAGGTCACAGTCTCAGGGCAAGAAATAGACAGGAAAATGAGTAAACAACAAAACAACAAAAAAGAACCTAGCCATAGAAAGTTACTATGGTGACAGAGAAGATCAAAACACAAACTCAGAAGACAAAAATGTCAAAACAGCTACATGCAAAACCTCAAAGAAAAATGTGAATTGATCTCAACCCCCTTCCCCCCAAAAAAACAGAATTCCTAGAAGAGCTCAAAAACTATTTTAAAAATCAAATAAGATAGGTAGAGGAAAAAATTAGGGAAAGAAATCAGAGTAATACAAGAAAATCACGAAAAAATGAGTCAACAGTTGGTAAAGGAGGCACAAAAAAAAAATACTGAAGAAAATAACACCTTAAAAAACATAATAGGCCAAATGGTAAAAGAGGCTCAAAAAGCCACTGAAGAAAAGATCTCCCTAAAGAGCAGAATTGACCAAGTAGAAAAGGAGGTACAAAAGTTCAATGAAGAAAATAAAAATAAAAAATTAGAATTGGGCAAGTGGAAGCTAACAACTCCATGAGACATCAAGAAACATTAAAATGAATTTTAAAAAAAGAAGAAAATGTGAACTAGATCACTGGAAAAACAACTGACCTGGAAAAATAGATTGAGGGGAGATAATTTAAGAATTACTGGACTACCAGAAAGCCATGATCAAAAAAAGAGCCCAGAAATCATCTTTCAAGAAATCAAAAAGAACAACTGCCCTAATATCCTAGATCCAAAAGGTAAAATAGAAATTGAAAGAAACCACTAATCACCTTCTGAAAGAAATCCCAAAATGAAAACTCCCAAATTCCAGAGCTCCCAGGTCAAGGAGAAAATATTGTAAGCAGCCAGAAAGAAGCAACAAATATTGTGGAACCACAGTCAGGATAACACATGATTTAGCACCTTCTACAATAAAGGATCAGAAGGCTTAGAATTTGATATTCCAGAGGCCAAAGGAGATAGTATTACAACCAAGAATCACCTACACAGCAAAAGTGAACATAATCATTCCAGGGGGAAATGGATATTTAATGAAATGGAGGAATTTCAAGCATTTAATAGAAAATTTGACTTTCAAATACAAGACTCAAAAGAAGAGTAAAAAAGTGAAAGAGGCTCAGATTCCTTAAGAACCTAGCCAATAGCTCACAAATATTCAGATTCCTTAAGAGTCTGGCCAATATGGCATATCCTTAATAAACCTTGTCTTTGGCTGAAAGAAGGCTTGGGATGAATTCTTTCGGGCAGGACCTGTGTGTCGTGATTTCAGGGTTCCAGAACCCCTAAACATCTAGACCTCATCATATGGTTAACTGCACCGGGAAAAACTGCCTAATACCAGGCTCTTCATCAGCCAATCCTGGAAAATACATAAGCTCCCCCCTCCCCCTAATCCCTTTCTTGCCCTGTAGTTGGTAGATTTCCAAGCAACTAACAAGGCTTGGCTTGGAAGTGCTTTTTGGGCCTAACCTCTCAGATTCCATTAGATCAGACATCTGCGAGCCTGTCTCAAACTCAGCCTGATGCTCTCAGGCTCTCAGTCCAGGGGTTCTGTTCAAGGCCATGGACCTGGGCACACTTTTGGACTCCCTATCTGGAAGCATAGGCCCAATCCTCTCAATTCTCTCCATGCTAGGGAATTGGGAAAACTTCAGGTACTTTTTTTGGGCTTTTGGTTTTTTTTTTTGTTTGTTTCTCAAGGCTTATTCCCAAATCCTCCTCTAAGGAGGGAGGGACTTCCAGCCCCCATGCCAGCAAAGGGTCAATCCTCTTCAATTCCCAAAGATTCACCTTTGGGCTGTCTTTTACAAAATTGGGAAAAATTTAGTTTCTCTAAAGAACTTGAAAAGAAAAGGCTGGTGTTCTTTTGCAACGCTGTTTGGCCTCAGTATCACTTGGAAAATTACAAGATATGGCCCATTTTGGGGACATTGCAGCAACATACTCTCTCAGAGTTAGAATGATATTGTATCAGAGAAGGAAAATGGGTGGAGATTTCCTCCATAATGACTTTTGTGAACTTTCTTGTGACCTCATTCTCAGAAAAGATTGTAAGATGCTCGTAGCTAGAGCTACCCCACAAATGCAGAAGAGGGATCAACTAGACTTTTTGGATGACCCTTTTATGGCCCCCAGTGCTAGAGCATCTCCCTCTTCCCATCCTCCATTAACACCACCTCCACAACTCCATCTTATTCTCCCCTGGCCCCTCCTGTTTCCCATGTTCCCCCAGAAGTATGGGAGATAGTGGAGCTAATTGTTTGGGATCAGGGAATTCCTGGACAAGCTACTCAAGCCACCCCAGCTGTTGTTCACCTACGAGACCCTAAAGTACCTAATTTTGGTCTTATTACTAAGCCTTTTTATGACTCTACTCAAGGGCTTGACTCACTCCCTCTGGAGTGGGGCCCCAACAAGCTAAAACATTTGAGACATTGAAAACTAAATTGACCACCACTCCAGCATTAATTCTACCCAATCAAGAAAAACCTTTCACCTTGTATGCTGGTGAAAGGAGAGGACAGGCTTTAGGAGTCCTAATCCAGTCCTTAGGACCTGACCCCAGACCCGCTGTTTATTTTTCAAAACATTTAGACTCTCTGACTATAGGATGATCTTCATGCCTCCAAGCAGTGGCCACAACAGTCATTCTATTTAAAAACCATTTAACTGGCAGTAAGCTAGAAGAAACCATCCAACAAGTTTGTCAGGCTTGCCCAATTTCTATCCAGAGACTCTGGAATATACTTGTGAATCCTTGGAGGACCTCAAGCTACTGTTTGGAAAGTCCCCAGCCCCCTCCACTGGACAGGTGGATAACAAGAGCTGAAATCCCACATGCTCTTTTCCTTCTATGTTTTTACCTTGCCATAGTCATCTTTAATTCCTTCCAGGGAAATTGTCTCTTCTCTATACATCTTTTTGGCTGCTTGGTCCTTGTTTGTTTAACCTCCTTGCCAGGTTTGTGTCTTCCAGGGTCCTGGCCATCAACTTCCAGATGACTGCTCAGGCTACCAACCTCCAACTGAATCCAAGGTTTTCTAGTCCACTGAACCTGAAGTCTGACCCCTTGAACAGGACCTAGAAAGGCAGGGATAGCTCTACGCCCCTTGCCAGTAGGAAGCACTTTCAGAAGTCGAGACCTTCACCCCTTGCCCCAAAAGAATTTGGGTCCCATTTGTTTCAGGGGGGAATGACAGAGTATGGGCCCAAGCCAAGACTTTTGCCCCTTACCCCAAAAAGAATTTGGGTCCCTTTTGTCTAAGGGATTCTCCTTGAATTCTCCTACTTGATCAAGATCTCTGGCATTCCCCTGGGGTTATAGTCTCATCAACTGGCCTTTTGTTATCTCCTATGCCCAATCTCCCAATTCTGTTACCCTTAACCTGGCCTAACCCTCCATTGTCTTACCTCCCTATGGCCCCTGGCTACTTCCCACCCTTGACATTATCTAGACCCCATTTTAGAACTCCCAGTCACTCCTATCAAAATCTTTCCTAGATCTCTCCCACAGTCTTTCTGTATATAAGGTCCATCTTGTCTCCATTAAGGGGCTCAGATTTCTTAAGAATTATTATTAGCCAATAGCTCACAAATGTTTAGATTCCTTAAGAATCTGGCCAATATGGTGGATCCGTAATAAAACTTGTCTTTGGCTGAAAAAAAAAGGTCAAAGAGAAATTCTAAGGGATTCAATTATTTCCCTCCTTGCATGGGAAGACAATACTTGTAACTCCTAAGAACTTTCTCATTATTAGGTCAGTTAGAAGGAGTATACGTAGACAGAGGGCACAGAGGTGAGTTGACTGTGATGGGATGATATCCAAAAAAATAAAAATAAGGTTGAGAAAGAGATATGCACTGGAAGAAGGGGAAAAGAAAGGTACAGTGGGGTAAATCATCTCTCATAAAAAAGTACCAGAAGAGCTTTGATAGGGGAGGAGAAGATTGGGAGGGGTATCAGGAATACTTAAATCTTACTCTCAAAGTGGGAATAACAAACACACTCAGTTGGGTATAGAAATCTATCTTACCCTACAAGGAGATAGATTTCTATACCCAACTGAGTGTGTATTACCCTATTTACCCTACAGGGAAATAGATGGAGAGGGGGATAAGAGAAAGGGAGGGACTGACAGAAGGGAGTGGGGATTGGGTGAGGCAGTGATCAAAAGCAAAAAATGATTGAGGAAGGACAGGATGAAAGAAAAAAAAGAGAAGGATAAACCAGGAGAAAATGTAGGAAAGAGGGAAATAACCCAGTTAATAATCATAACTGTGAGGGTCAATGGTATGAACTCACCCATAAAACAGAAGTAGATAGCTGAGTAAATTACATGATTTAGACATAAAGGGTTATACCATAAGCAAATTAGGGAAGCATGAAATAATTTTTCTGTCAGATCTATGGCTAAGGGAAGAATTTATGACCAAACAAGAGATAGTATTACAAGATGTAAAATCAATAAGTTTGATAGCATTAGATTAAAAAGGTTTTGCACAAACAAAACCAAGCAACCAAGGTTAGAAGGAAAGCAGAAAATTGGAGGGGGGAGGGAGGAATTTTTATGCAAGTTTCTCTGATAAAGACCTCATTTCTCAAATATAGATATCTGAGTCAAATTTATAAGAATAGAAATCATTCCCCAATCGAAAAATGGTCAAAGGATATGAATATGTAGTTTTAAGTTAAAGAAATCAAAGTTATTTAGAGTCATGAAAAAATTCTCTTAATCACTATTGATTAGAGAAATGTGAATTAAAACAACTCTGAGGAACTACTTCACACCTATCAGATTAGCTAATATGACAGAAAAGAAAATGATAAATGTTGGAGAGTATATAGGAAAATTCAGACACTAGTACTCCACTGTTGGTGGAGTTGTGAATTGATCCAACCATTCTGGAAGACAATTTGGAACTATGCCTAAAGGATTATAAAACTGTGCAGACATTTGACCCAGACATTCCACTACTAGGTATGTATCCCAAAGGGATTTTTTTTTAAAGGAAAAGGTCCCATATGTACAAAAACATTTATAGTAGCTCTTTTTGTGGTGGTAAAGATTTGGAAATTGAGGGAAAGATCATCAATTGGAGAATGGCTGAACAAGTTAAGGTATATAATTGTTATGGAATACTATTGTGCTATAAGAAATGATGAACAGGATGCTTTCAGAAAAACCTGGAAAAACTTACATTAACTGATGGCAAGTGAAGTGAGCCAAGCAGGAGAACACCGTACACAGTAAGAGCAACATTGAACAATGATCAACTGTGAATGACTTAGCCATTCTCAGCACTATAATGATCTAAGACAAATCTGAAGGATTTACGATGAAAAAGAAAGAACTGATGAAGTCTGAGTACAGATTGAAGCATACTTTTTTTTAACTTTCTTTTGTTTTCTTGTTTTGGTTTTGTTTTGTTTTTTTTTTTGGTCTGTGATTTCTTTCACAACATGGCTAATATGGAAATATATTTTGCATGACTGAACATGTATAATCCGTATCAAATTTCTTGCCCTCTCAATGACAAGGGAGGGGAGGAAGGACAGGAGAAAATTGGGGACTCTGAATTTCAAAAAAAATGAATGTAAAAAAAATTTTTTACATGAAATTGGAAAAAATAACATTAATTTTTTTTAAAAAGACCATTAAGATGATAAAAATCATTAATGCTACTGGCTTGTAAGCTCCTTAAGGGCAGGAACTGTCTTCTGTCTCTTCTTTTATCCTTAGAATTTAGCACAGTGCCTGGCATATAATGCACGCAATTGATTATCAGTACAAGATAGTTATTGAGCCAAACTTTTCTCTACAGGAATATTTTCATGGCCTTTTGTCTTCCAAATCAAACAAAATTGTATTTTCTTTTTCATTTGTTTAATATGGTTGTCATTTTTCTTCCTAAGGCAAGACAACTATGTAGGACAGTACAATTTCTGCCAAATTCTTAATTTGTAATGATTAGAATCCAATTTAAGTACCTCAGTTGTCACATATCTAACTCATATTTTAGAACAGTATTCCACAACAAATTATATCTTTACCTTTCTACTTAGTCTGGGACTGATCATATTTCATAAACAGCCTACAAGTTTCTATTGCTCATCATAAGATTAAAAGACAATTTCTTCAGTGGATAAAGAGGACTCATGAAACTGTTATAAATCATTCCCAGTTATTGAATGGAGACAAGTATTATTTTCACACACAACAAAGCCCATGCTTCTACAAAAAGACACATTTAGAATCCCAGAAACAAATATTAAAGGGATAAGAGCATGAGAAATACCAACTAGTCTAAAGGAAACACAGCACCCTAGGCAACAATAAGTGTATTACTTGCTTCTATTGCCAAAATTATCAGTGTATTCCTTTTGCCCCCTGTCAACAAATCAGTTAGTCAGTCAGCAAACTTTTATTATGTACTTATTACCTGTCCAGTGTTAAGCATTTAGAATAACAAGAACAAAACAGTCCCTGCCCTCAAGGAGTTTACATTCTAAAGAGAGAACAATATGTAAATGACTAGATATACACCAAGCAATAATAATAATAGATAGCTTTTATTAGGGCAGCCAGGTGGCACAGTGGATAGATTGCTGGGCCTGGAGTCAGAAAGACTCACCTTCCTAAGTTCAAATCTGGCCCCAGACATTTACTAGCTGTGTGAACCTGAGCAAATCACTTACCCCTGTTTGCCTGTTTCCTCATCTGTCAAATGAGCTGGAGAAAGAAATGACAAACTATTCCAGTATCTTTGCTGAGAAAACCCCAAATAGGGTCACGAAGAGTTGGACAAAACTAAAATGATTGGGGCAGCTAGATGGCACAGTGGATAGAGCACTGGCCCTGGAGTCAGGAGGATCTGGATTCAAATCTGGCCTGAGACACATGATACTAGCTGTTGTGACCCTGGGCAAGTCACTTAACCCCAACTGCCTCATCCAAAAAAAATTAATAAATAAACTGAAATGACTGAATAACAACAAAGCATTTATTAAGTACCTACAATATTCCAGGCACTGCACTGTGCTAAGTTATTTATGAATGTTATTTCATTTGATTCTCCCAACAATCCTGGGAGGCAGGTGCTATTATTATCATATTCATTTTACAATTGAGGAAATTGAGGCAAACGGAAGTTAAATAACTTGCCCAGGGTGACACAATGAATAAGCATCTGAGGGTGGGATTTAAACTCAGATCTTCTTGATCAGGCCCAGCACTTGATCTACTGAACCACTTAGCCACCTAGTAGATGAAAGGCACATTGGGAAGAAAGCATTGGTGATATGGCAGTGAACAAAACTGCCAGAAGTATAAGTATATTCCTTTTTTTTTCCCTTTTGTCAACAAGTTCATCAGTCAATCAATAAGGATTTAATTAGGCATTTACTATATGCCAGACACTAGAGATACAAAGAAAATAGTCCTTGCCCTAAAGGAGCTCACATTCTAACGAGGGAGACAACATTTCAATACTTAGGTACATCCACGATCTGTAAAGAGTAGCTGTATGTCCTCTTGGTAAGAAATGTTCCCCTAAGACAGTCAAATACTTTCGCAATTATTCTAAAGGGGTCTCAAGATCATCTGCATGGGTGTCTGTGAGGCATGAGACATAGCATGAGTCATAGATGAGGCACAGCAGAATGTGTTGCCAAATGTGCTAGCCGTGTTTACTGCTTGTATAGGAAAAGCTATAGGAATGATGAGCAAGAAAGACAGTGATGAGCCTATGTGCTCTCAGTTATGGTTTGGGGGCTTAAGATTTGGTTAAGTATGCTGTTCATGGAGTATAAGCTACACTTCTGAAATAATAATGGAAGAGTTGATGTTCAGGCTCTGGTTCAGCCACTAAAACTGACACACCGGAGTACCAGTGATGGTAAAGTAAAGTGATGGTAATGCTAACTTTAGGGTCTGCAATAAAAACAACCAATTGGCATCCTGATTTCTCTTGGTTTCTTTTTTACCCCAGGACTAGGGGAACTGTTTCTTCCACCTTTTTGAAAGGAATAAATTTTAATTCTTAGCTTGAAAATCAAGTGAAGAAATGAGTGGTTTCCATGGCATCAATTTTGATAGTAACTAGGGGACCTAATGTCGCTGCTTAGATAGCAATTATGCCTATCTACTGCATAATTGGCAAAGTCTTTGGTGACAGGAAGGAGGAAAAAGAGGAGGAGAAGAGGAGAAGGAAAAGAGAAGAAAGAAGGAAAAAGAAAGGGAAGGGAATAGACTTCATGAGTAGTGAGACATGGGGAACAAATAAACTTTTGCCAAAAACTAACATGAAATTTGGTTTGAATTTTAGCAACTGGATTTTACTCTTAATTTCTTTTCATCTTCTTATTTGGGGGGCCCACAAAACAGTGAATCTTAATTTCATTTCAAAGATTTTGTTCAATATCATTTTTTAAAAAACTTCCTCAAATCCCGTAGCATGGTCCCTTGCAGGTGCTTAATAAACATTTTTCAAATTTAAAAAGTTTTTTTAAACCATATTCGTTACGAAGGCTAAGGTTGCAAAAAGTTTAAATTCTAAAAATATTTCACTTTAAATGCATTCAAATCACTACCGACACCTAAGTTTGGTTCACAATATATATGTATCAATTTAGTACCAGAAGTTTACAATCAATGCTGCTCCTAATGTTGGTATACAAACAACGTTTCAGAAATAATATCAATAATGTTAGTTTAAATAAAATAAAAAGCTTTACTTTAGGTGGGGGGAAGGAGAATGCCATTTCAGCTTGTAGCTGCATGCATTCTGTCGCTGGAATAAAAAGCACTCTCCCCTTAACTCAATGAGTACCATACAGCAAAACAAACTATAATCAGCAAAACTGGTAATACTTTTCCAAACACACAAAGCAATTATAAAAATGTTAGATTAGAATATAAAATTTCATACCAGATCATAGGCAGCTAGGACCTTTTTCTGTACATCTGGTATTGTTCCCAGAGGTTCCAGGTAAGGGAAGTTATCTTTCATAATGAGAGAGACAGAGGGTGTATCATCACTGTTTATCAACCGAGAGGACAAAGTCAATACACACTGTTTCAGGCTGGCAATTGGAGGGAGTCCACAAAGCTCTTTAACGGATACTATTGCATTCTGTCGAGGAAAAAATGTGGAATTACATTAGATTGTTTAACACATTACATCTACTTTATACAACATCTGTTCTTGATGAATAATTCCATTAAGAACTTTCTTAATTCCAAAACAGACTAGAGTTAACTGCAAATTTGAGGTAAATGGGAAAATGGCCAATTTTTTAAAGTAGCAATATTCACAGAGATACATGAATATCTAGTTTATTATTGCAGTTTATACTTCTCTGATTTAAGCAACTCCTTATATTCCATAAGAACAAAGCAGGTCATTTCCAAAGGCCACATTAATGCATTCCTCCAAAAAAAGTTTTAAATAATTTTAAACTAACAATAGCTTGCTAATTGTATAATTTCTTTAATTTCTGCTATGACTACTTGTGGAAACTGTAATTTCACACACAATTTAATTTTGTTCCCATCTCCTTCATAATTATAACAATAACACAGAGATTTTACTTTGTACCCCAATCAACTCACCATTAGTGGTTGTCCCCGGACATTGCAAAGAAAATGCATTTTTGAGTTAATTGTATAAAATATATTTTGGGAATCACCCTCTATTTTAATCATTAGTGTATGGAGAAAGCATTAGAGCCATCCAGCATCCATCCAACCCCTATCAGTCAGCTTTTTTTAGGGTAACAAACTAATCATTTACAACCCCTCCCCCAAGTAATATTTACCAGACCTCTTTCCTGAGCCTATAGCAATGCCTATATACATATATACATATATACGCATCTACATGTGTGTATATATGTGGGTGTACATGTGTATATGTACACATGCACAAAAATATATGGAAGGAAGGAAAAATGAAGGAATGAAGGAAGGAAACAAGCATTCATTAAATGCCTAATATGTGCCAGGTACTGTGCTAAACACTTTTCAAATATTATCTCATTTTATGCTTACAACATCCCTATTTCACAACTAAAGAAACTTAGGCAGATGGAGGTTAAGTGACTTCCTAAGGGCCGTTTCACATCTAGTGAGTATCTGAGGCTAGATCTGAATTTGTCTTCATGACTCTAGGCCCAGCTCTATCCACTGTAGTACCTAATTGCCATATATACATGTATCTATAGAAGTATACATAGATTTATGAACATATGTATGTGTGCATATGCACACACATATACATATATATCAGAATGAAAGTATTGCTATAGGCTCAGGAATTTTTATATCATATACATATGTATTGTGCATGTATGTATGTTTTTATCACACTAAGTTAAAAGCAATCATTGATACACACATTATAGTTTTAAAATAAAACTTTCCTGAAGATAGGGACTATATACACTAGAATACTAGAATTACAAAATGTTCAAGTTAGAAGAAAGTACAGACCATCTAATTCAACCTCTTCATTTCACAAATGAGGCTGATAAAGGTTGGATGACTTGCCCCAGAAGACACAGAAAGAATTAGAGTCAAAACCACAACTAGAATACAGGTCTCCTGTTTCCATCTTTCTTTCCTTCCTTCCTTCCTTTCTTCCTTCCTTCTTCCTTCCTTCTTCCTTCCTTCCTTCTATACAGTTTGCTACTCTATCACACTATTTCTTTTTTCTCTTTCGTGATAGAGAACAGTTCTTAAACCACATAAGTTTCTCACATATTAAATGAAAATGATTGCTGCCATTTTCTTATCTACAATTTCCGTACATAATAACAGAATGTTAGAACTGGAAGGGAACATAAAAAGCAAATAATACTTTTAATTAGAACACCTTTTTTGGATAGTCAGCAAGTTTGTTGACCAGTTTCTTCTATTGAATCTTACCTATATAAACTATTATATTTAGGTTATACACATAAATTATCATCCTATGATTTGATATTTCACATGCAATGTTGGTTCTTGTCATTTATACTATTGCAGAATACACCAATAAGAGATGCTAACATTGACCTCAAGGATTTATAAGAAGAGACAATATATTTTTATACTCCCTTTAAACAGGAAAAATAATTATATACTGTATATAGTAGGTTTTTAATTGATAGAATAGAATTCTCAAACTAAGTATATTCAAAATATGCATGTGTGAAGTTTATTTGATATTTCCACTTAACTGCTAAAATTCTATTGGCTTAAGTCTGCTTCTAACATTTATTAAGTAAATTAAGATAAAAGATGGTGCTGGAAAATGAACAACTAGTAACATTTATAGTATTTTTCCAGCATTTCTCTTATTCAACAGTCTGGGACTTTTCAGTAATTTCAGCATAATATTGCTCTGCATAAGAGTGTTGGGGAAAGTATATTGAACTCTTTTTAAATTTTAGCATTAATAGGAGGAAACAGAAGTAGACATAATCCAAGAGAACAAGCAATCTCCCAAATATGTATTCTTTATTATGGTATGTGCTTTATAGGTAGGTCTCCTTAGGAAAATTAATTCCAAATAAAACAATGACACTACTCTGAAGAATGCTTCCCTTATCAAATCCTCCATAAAACCCACTTAAAAATCTGATTTTCATCATGATTACTCTGATGACTTCTCTCTTCTGAACTATCCAGGAAGCATAAGATAGAACTGTGTTTTTGTTTCATAGGTCTTCTCTGAATAAAGTAAAGGGATAGAGTAGAAATTTGCTTTTTTTAATGAACAGAAATCCATGTTTTTCTCCCTCCCATCTTCCACTCAACTGGGAAAAAGAGAAAAAATATATTGTAACAAATATTCATAATCAAGCAAAACAATTTCCCCAAAATTTAAATATATATATATGCATTAAGTATATACATGTATACATGTCATATATATTCATTATTATTGTGTATCTTTCTATTTACATATCTATATCATGTAGATAGATAGATAGATATAGCACTTTAAAAATCTTATATAACAGCTGGCTAGTTCATAGTAGTAGTAATAATATATTATTGTTATTATTCCTTAAGAAAGAATTCAATTGGGGCAGCTAGGTGGCGCAGTCAGCCCTGAAGTCAGGAGGACCTGAGTTCGAATCTGCAAACACTTGACACTTACTAGCTATGTGACCTTGGGCAAGTCACTTAACCTCAACTCCCTAACAAAAAAAAGAAAGAAAGAAAGAAAGAAAGAAAGAAAGAAAGAAAGAAAGAAA